>NW_026776178.1:0-188455 GCF_947086385.1 Phlebotomus argentipes | reverse complement strand
TGCTGATGTCGCAGACCACGCTGAGGTTTTTACACGAATTTCACCACACTGCTAAATTCTTTTGCGGTTCTGCTGCAAATACTTCCACTATCTGCATAATTCTGAGAATTCTGGTGTATTGTTGTAAGAAATTAATTAATCGTCGGTTCTTGTGATAATAATGGTACAGAATCACTGTGAATTTTCCTTCGCGACTCGACTGCATTGAAGTTGAAATGTGCGCGAACGGTGTAAAAACGGCAGATTTGAATGGGTGTGTGGGCATGAAGCGGTGGTAAATTTCACAGTGGTGGCATTATTGCATCAGACGGAGACAAATGAAGTGCTAGTGGAACAAAGAAGAGGAAATTCCCTTAAATTTTCTCGGGAAAATTTCCAGTAAAATCGCATTGAGTGAATAAATAGTGAGAGTGAACACTGCGGAAGCATCCGGGTAGGTGAAAAAATGTCGAAATTTCAGTCGATCAGCCTGAAAATCAAATGTTTATTGTGTTGGGGAACTTTTTGAGTGGAGAGACGCCATTTTCACCATTGGCTTTCTTTATTTGGATTACTGGGTGTTCTCATTCGACTTTATGGCTTCCATCATCACCAAGAGATGCCTCATTTGGTGGCAAAGCCCATCCACGCATCCGCGGAATGGCAATCGCGGACTCTTGTGCACATCTGCCTGGCTGAAATCCGTGCCCTTTGTTCTCTTTTGAGGGTGTCCCTTTGCCCAGGTAGAAATTACCTTGACACCCTTTTCCGCCCAGCACGGGAGGGTGAACTCAATTACCCTGGAGTGAATCATCGGCTTCCTGGGCGCCCAGGCATAAATTGCAGGCAAAGTGCTTTCGGGAATTCTAGAAAATTCCCAAACAAGTCTATTCGTGTTCAGTGCTTGTCACCGACAAATCCTATCTTGTCAGTGACTCGCAGCGGAATTTCTCAATATTTCTCGCTCAATTCGTTCGGATTTCCATTTGTGGCAATCGCTCGACCTCCTATCAGAGATAATTCACGCGTCTTTTGAGGCAATTGAGGGACTTTTGTGGCTTTCACGAGACTCCCAATGGAAGGTCACAAAGTGAGATGATCAGAAAAGTGACCAGAAATTGACATCATTTCGCTAATTTGTCTGTCAATTACCCAAAAAAAAGAATGCCTGACAAATTCCTTCTATTTTCATTCTGAGGCATTTTTACTGCTCTTGAGAGCAGTAAAAATCATAAATATACTTGTAAAGTTGCTCACAAAAGCACAGAAAATCAAATCAAACTGCAGCACATGAATAATAAGTAGTCCAAAAATGTTGATATAAAGTTTGCACATGCAATTTTCATATGATGCAATATTCAAAATGAGTTGTAAACACAATAACATTTGATTGCACAAGAGAGAAAAATTTGTGTGTTCAAAGACAACTTATCGTCCAGTTTTCGGTGGATATTTTGCGAGTGGTTCATGGGGAAAAGACAGGAAAAGCGGTGAAGGTTTTGTCAGCAATGACATCATTATGTTATAACAGAGTTTATCACACCAATATTTCAATCATTTCCCTGATGATAAAAAGCCTGGGTTTAATGTACACACGATTTCTCTGTGAGCATTAGAATTTTTCTACAAATCTTCATCAGCTTTTACAAGACTTTTCTTATCAATCTGAGTAAATATAGTGAGAGAGAAAAAAGTTCAATTCCTTCCTCAGATCCGACTTCAAGTGAAAAGTCTTGAGCAAACTGTGGTGTGATAAAAATAACTGTGCTGAAAAGAGTTGTATTTTGTTGGATAAAAATCTCTATTTTCTAAAATACACCCGAGAGTCAAATGTGACTGGAGAAAAAATCATATGCAAACACGACACAAAGAGCGCAGAAGAGAGTTTTGGAGTTTTTGATGATGGTGAACAAAGAAATGAGGCATTTTTTGGTGATTCCAGTTTTGCGCAGGAGGAGTTTTTGACCCCGTCAAAGCGAGAAAAGAAGTGAAGAGAGTCGCGGTGGATTTTATTTATTCATGTCTCTTAAAATTTGACTCCTAAATCGTACATTTAATATAATATGGCTAGAAAGATTTGGTGAAGAGTGAGATGGAGAAGAATATTGTTGTGGTCGATTAATTCGTGAAGGCAACACACCAAGAAATCACTGGAAATTTAACAGTAAAAGTGTGACAAAGACTTCCACCAAAAAAAAAAGAGTCAACAAAATGAATTAGAGTGGCGCAGAATTAATGATCCTCGAGGAGAGGAAGAATTTTGTTTGGCTTTCGTGGCACCTTTTTTTTGGTCTTTAGATTGTTAGAAACTAGAATGTAATTAAAGTGATTTTTCAGGGGAGAATTTCTTGCAATTTCAGAGCTTTAATAAATATCTCAGAGTCACGAAATAGACTGCTTATCTATATAGATTTTTTTTCATTACATCTTTTACTTGCTCTCGCAAAAAAGAAAGAAAAAAAATTGCATCACGAAAGACCTTCTTTGCGAAATTTTCGCATAGTGAGGGGTTTTTTGGTCCAGTAATTTTCACAAATCATTGTCAAGTGAAAGAGTTGGTGAAAGAGGAGAGAGAAAAAAAATTGTGAGATTTCCCTGAAAAAAAAAAATAAACATTCGATCGATCATATTATTATGAGTAGAAATTAGTCGTATAATTTTTGCGTGTTTGTCAATTTTTCCATTCAATTCGCGAGACGCAATATTGTGCGCAATTCATGCAATCTCTCGCGTTAAATCGCGCGTCAAAGTGATTATGGCAGAAAACACACGAGACAAATGGGCAAAAGTGTGTCTGTGAAGGAATATCGGAAGTCTTATCAACATATTTTCTTACTGTATTTTGCCGCAAGGTTAATGAAATTGGCGAAAAACTTTTCGTCCAGCACTGAAAGATGTCACTTTTATGGTGTGTCTCGTATTTTTTTGGTTACGATAAGATATTTGAAGGCCAATCATGAGTGCAAAGAACCAAAAGAGGTGATTCTCTCGGATGATTCTTATCAATTGTTTTCCCGCACGTATAATCCCGTAATCATCGAAAACAACACATCTTTTCCTGAGCTGCTTATCAATGAAATAACAATAATAATATATCGGATTATAGATGGTGAATGATCTTTTGATATAACATTCAAACACACCATAAAAGACGAATGGCAGTTTAAAAGTCTACTTGAGAAGTGGCAAAAAAAAAACTATTTCTACCATTTTTCTTCGTGTTTATTGTGGTTGTTTTCAGTATTTCCTAACGATAATTCTGCCTTGCTGAAGTACAGTTTAACGGTCGAGTTAAATTTACACGAGATCATTTAGTGTTGTTCGCGGGGTTATTTACTTTTGACTTCGTGATAGAGAGAATGTTGTAATGAAAAAAAGGGGCGAAAGAGAGGAAAAATGAGTGACGGGAAAAGGAAAGAAAGAGTTCACAAAGTGACGACGGGAAAAGCTGATAAGAAGAGAGTGAGAGGCATTTAAATGGTTATTGGGAAGCGAAAGGAAAATTGGGTTAAATTGTTGAAGTATATAATTGAAGATAATCGTTTATATAATCTTTCATTTTTCCAGAGAATCCCAAATCCTGAACACCCTTGAATTCCTTGTAAAATCCTCCTATTAAAATCTAGTTATACAAAGTTGACTAATGACCGACTTTTTGGGAATTTCCTTTCAGACATCTGAAAGTTGGTATTTGAGAAAAGTTTTCCATTAGCCATTGTCTCTATACTGTTACTAACAGTTGGTATTCTTGGGCAGTGTTACAATCCTGGGATTGTCTATTGCTCAGTCATAAAGGTACGAAGGTTGAGTGTGCATCAACCAGTGTGTGCCCGGCAAATATATTTGGCAAGAAGTCTTTCTTGAGGTGCAAACTGTCTGATTTTCTTTCACTTGGAAATTCAAGTGGCTCTCATCTTATTCTCTGTGACTCTTTTTTTGCTGTGTCTTCCTTGGGAAACTGAGGAGAGGCGAAAAGTGAGCGCGCATTGATAGAAGAATAAGTGTTCGGTACCTAGAAACCCATTGGAATTGATTTTGGCAATCGTTGTTTTGTGGTGTTACCTAGGTACTAGGCCAGCCCTCAGAATGTCTGCCCCTGTACAGTGTTCCGTGGCCCCTGTCATTGTCGTCACTGACAGCAGCAGAGAGATGAGCTCTGCTAGACATGCCGGTGATGAGGAGATGATGTCGACGACACCACCTCAATCTCCACCACCGTCGGCATCGGCGATGATGACAATGGCGCCCGAGACAGTGTCAGTGGATGCAATGATGATGGCGGCAACACCGAAGCGTGGAACCCAGAGGATTTCATCGTCAACGGGGGGCCGGCTTGGGACTCCGGATGCTGCTGTTAAGCGTCGTCAACAACATCAACAATCGTCTGCAATGCCGCAAAGAATGATGACATCATCACCACCGCATCAAGGGATCAACAATTCATCCTCTCCATCGTCGTCCATTCAGCCATCGACCTCACGTGCATCATTGTCTAATGAACTGGATGGCGCAACGGCAATGGACTACACTGGCAGTAATAACAACGGCAATGGCAACGCCTTCATGGGCGAGAATGGCAATCTTTGCTATCAGTACATGGAGAACAATGTGATCAACTATCATCTGCAGAGTAGCACATTGGGCAACTTGAGAAATGAACAACTCTATCCGAAACTCGAGGAAGCTCTGGCGCTCGAGGAGAAATTCCATGCGAATCTCTACCTTCCACCGGATCCTGAGGTGAGTTTATGCATCTACATCAAATTTATTTTATTTTAGTCATTTTCCCCAAGACAGTAAAAGTCCATCCTGTTCTGTAGCTTGTCTCCATGTCGAGAGAGTTCACAATTAAAATGTGATAAAAGTAAATTGATAATATGGGGGCTCTATTGAAGACCGAAAGTCTCTTTGTTGTTCAGTTCAGTTGAGTGGAGAGAGAGAGATGATTGCTGAATATCCAGAGAGTCAGTTCACTCTGGAGTGACGTAAATGATATTCACGTTATGCAATGGCTCTGCAAGACCAAATTTATCTAGCAAATTAGCGGCAATTGTTTCATGAGAGCCGTCCCTTGAATAGTTGTTGTGTGGCTAAAAGAGAGAATGTTTCAATTGAGTGGGCTTGATGAGAGGGAAAATTCACACAGTGCGAATTGCATTGCACATTTATCACTATATAAGGTGGTGAAGGAGGAGAAAAAATGCGACTCTGTTGTGCGTATTTCGTGATCACGCGATGAAAGATACAAAAGACATTAGAGAGAATGTTAGACAGACAATGAGAATAAGATAAAATAAAAATGAAGGGGAATTGTTGCGTTGCAGGCAAAGACAGAAGGTGTTGAAGGGGAGATAAGACTTTACCTCCTTCAGGGAAGATATTCCTAGAGGTCAAGCAAGTGCATATTCTGTGATTTTCCACGGCCTTTCTTTTCTTCTGTTTTATCTTTTGTGTGTGTTTTTGCGACACATGAAGAATTGCGTATTTAAATGATATGATGGCACATTGATTAGAATCTCTTGCTGCAAGCTTCACTACAGGCAAATTTTATTCAACCAGATAAGCAAGCAATGTTGCATGTTTATTCACTTGATTTATGCTAATTCATGATGGGAGAATTAAACTTTGAAATTATTCGTGAAGATGTCAATTTACATAAAATGTATATATCACTGTCTCTGGGCATTTCCTTTTCATTCTGAGTAGCTGGTTAAAATGAATAGCGACAGAGAATGTGTGCATCTTTTGCCATTTCTCGCATTCAATTCCACAGACAATATGATTATTATAAGTTGAATTTTATCAAAGATAAACAATTTATTGCTTACAATTGTAAGTTGTTCTCAATATTCAGTTTACTTGCAAGTGAACAAATATTTGGTAGATGAAGAAAAAAAATGAAATACTTTACCTTTGTCAAGGCAAAGAGTGGCTGAAAGAAGATAAAAATTAACTTTACCCGTATTTTTTTGGCTGGTAAATTACTAAGTATATTTTTTCTCTCTCTATGTTGACATAGCAAAATTCTGGTTCACGAACAAGGGAAGAAAATAAATAAATTACAAGATTATCGCAACATTATGATATTGACCCACATTACGACAATTTATTAAAGAAATACGGTTGGTAAACATCACAGTATATTTCACTTCTGCAAACCATACATTTTTTTTATTAAATTTAATAACTGAAGCCAAGATATGAAAAATTCATAAACTCTCGTCTTCACACTTTAGCCATTAACTGGGTAATTTTTATGCAAAAGTTGCTTAATTTTTTTCTCGCATTTTGCGATATGGATAAAGTGCAAAATGTTACTTTAGCATTTGATGCGATGTAGAGATTATGTGGAAAAAAAATCTCAGCTGTGTGTAGAGAATCAAAATAATTTAGCGAGATTTCTCGCGATGATGTTTTTCTATCTGTTTTTCATTCTCTCTCTCGGCATTTGGTTGAAGGTAGAGAAATATATATATATATAAAGTGACGTAAGTCTTGGAGTGGCTCCAATCGTGGCAATTCAAGGTTAAGAGAAGAATATATTGTGTTGAGAGAGCACAAACAGAGTTAAAAAAAAGACATACAAGAACTGTAAAACAAGTAGTGATGAATTCAAACACTATTTTGAAAAAAAAATCAACTTCCATGGTTTTTAATTGTGTTTTTTTTCACTGTTTTTCATTCTCCTTTTCTTCTGTCGCGTCGCTTCACACAGTTTTGTGTGAAGGACATTTAACACTTTTGGCAAATTTTTAAATGCCAAAATCTTTCCATTCCTTCTGTCTCTCTCTCTCTCTTGGGAAAATTGTAAATTTGTGTAAATTGACGACGCGTCTTTTGGCGTATAAATTGTGCTAAATTATGGAGCAAAATGGTAACGAGATCGCTGAATAATATTTCCTCTCTTCTTTTTTTCTGCCTCTTTGCAGGACAATGAAATCACTGTTGGTGCTAGAGACGGAGCTGCTCATGTGCTCCGTTGCCTCAAAATGTGGTACGACCTGCCGCCCGATGTGCTGTTTGCCGCTCTCAATCTGGTGGATCGCTTCCTGGCGAGGATGAGAGCCCGTCCGAAGCATATGGCATGCATCAGTGTGGGCTCTCTCTATCTCTGTGTCACGCAATTCAATATGGCAAAGATTGATGCTGCGGATCTCGTGGCGATATCCCAGTGTCGCTGCACGGCTGGTGATTTGGAGCGAATGGCGGCGATCATTTCCAACAAGCTGGGCGTTCAGCCGTCAACGATTCCTGTGACGGCGCTCACGTTTGTGCGGATCTATTATCACATGTTCCGCAATGCTGCCTTCCATCTCGGCCTGGGCGATTTCTACGACAAATCAATCTCGCTGGCGGATCTTGAGTTGCGTCTTGAGATACTCATCTGTGATGCACTGTGCGTGAGTGTCAGAGCGTCTGAATTGGCACTTGTGCTTGTGTGCACACAAATGGATGCTCATGTGAATAGCTACGTGAATTCTGCAAATCCCATGATTTCTGGTCTTGTAGATTTCGCCATTGAGCTGCAGAAGATGGCAAAGGTGAGTCTTTTAACACTGATTTTGTGGGAGTTTTTGTTTAGAGACTGATTTGTGCATGTTTTCTCTCTCTGCAGATCCCCGATCCGAGCTTCTTCCGCAGTCACAGTCTGGTCGTGCGCACTTTGACGCAATACAATGCACAGAAGAAGATGCCATATCGTCAGCGTCTCGTGTGGAAGTTGTCATCACGTACAATGCGCGTCTTGCGACCTACTCACAGACTCAATTCACACCTGCCAACAATTGATGAGCACAAAACTATCAACAACAGCCGAAGTCTTCCTCGTCATCGGTGAGTCCCTTTCGCGCCAAAGACACGCATCAAATCACGCGCAAACATCCATTTACATGCGAGCATGGTGGGGGCTTTATTGGAGTGAGAGAGAGAGAGAGAAAGAGAGAGGCTGGTGGGAGCGAAAGCGCATTAAAAGAAAAGAAAACCTACTTAGTAAGTAGAGAGATTTGCTTACCATTCATTTTTATTGTCGCATTATCATAATATCAAATTGTGCGCAGTGTCAGTTGTGTTTGTGAAGAAGGTCGCTTTATTTAATTATATCTCTCTCTTTGTCCTTTGCAGAAGTTGCAGCTTCAGTTCGGATGACGATGATGGAGAATGGGCACGATTGGTTTATAATTAGTGATCTTACATTAAGTTCTTCGACCCTTTTAAGTTAGGAACTAAAATGAAACTCCAAAAAAAAATGAACAAAAGTGTTTAAAAAGTGTGCGTGTTGTGTTTACAAGAGAAAGAGAGAGATAGAGAGAGAGAGAGAGAGAAAAAAAGGGAATCTTGTCGTACTCCTTTGACGATAAAAAGTGCTAAGACAGCAGTGAGTGCGCGAAAAGAGAGACAGTGGGTGGAGATGAGGAGGAGTATGGACAAGGAACACACAAAAGGAGAGAAAATGAAAAAGAAAAAAATTAAAAAAGTACAAAATATCTTTTTAAAAAAATATCACAATTTAGTTTTATAAGCCTTACTCTTCTTTTTCTTGTGAGAGAATCCAATCAATTCAATTTGAGAAGAAACTCTTTTGGCATGATAAATGGATAAAATTAATTTAGCCGTGTTTTTGATGACAAACGAAGCTCGAAGGAAATTCTTGAGGAAGAGAAGAAAAAGATGAAAAATCATTGCAAAAGAGAGCAGAATTGTTAACGAAAAAATTCGCCCTTCGGAGAGAACAATTTAACGGTAGAAATTGAGAAAGAAAAAATATTTAGCGTGCGTGTGTTTGTTGGAGAGACAAGAAAAAGAAAGCAAGAAAAAAATCAACAAAAAATGTGAAATATGCAAAACTCATCTGCAAAAAAAATCTAACAATTAATATAGAAACGTGATGTGCACATGTAACTTCATATTATTATTTTGAGAAAACAAAAATCCATTATTTTTCTTCATATTTACATCTCTAAAAAAAAGTAATTTAAGGATACCGTGTAAGATTTTTTTAATGTAAAACTGTAGATGTCGTATAGAGGTGGGAAGAAGAAGCCTGATTGAAGGGCGAGAGAGGATATACTAAAAAACCTAAAGTAACATTGAGCTGATTACACTGGATGGACATATTTTGATGGATGTCGCGAAGAAAGGAGAAAAAAAGATGTGTAAAAGGATCCTTCGTCACGTGTTGACGCAAATTCTCGAGCTGCAAAAGATTGTTTATTTTCTTTTATCCTCTGTAAAGAATAAACAAAGAAAAAAAGATCTGTTTCGATTAAAGCTATTACCTACAAGAAAATCACATGAGAAAATTTTTTGGAGGAAAAGTATATAAGTTTTTGGAAATGTTTCTGAGATTTCTCATAGTCACTGTGAAAGAAAGAAAAAAAAATTGACGACAGTTTCAAAGGTCTGTCCAATTATGTAAATTAAAATGATAAAATCTTCAAGATTGAGAATGAAAAGTTGCAATTTTTTTTTTAAACATCGTAAAAATGAGATAAAATACAAAAATTTAGTGAGACATTCTTCGTGTTTTTATTCATTACTTTATATTCGACATTTTCCCCTATGATACGTTACGTGTAGAAAATTCCGCCAACTGTCTGAGTTTGAACAGCTGCTCGCGACTTTCCGGAGCGCCATCGGGCAACCCGTGTAAAGTGGCAGTCCGAAAAAAGGTTTTTTTGCAGTCAGAAGATGTCGCGAGAAAATGTTTTACTGCTGAAAAGTGTATTTTTCCTCTCTGTGCTGACTTCCGTCTGCTGTCTGTACGAGGATCAAATAGGGAAATTCGACTGGTAATGTTTTCCACGTGATTGCGTGACGCTCTGCTGGGGATTTTGCGGTGTTTGACCATCTAACCTCACTATTGAATTTTCCTGGTCATCTCGCAGGCGGAGGAGTTTCGTGGGCAAACTGCAGGATGGCTTCTTCGATTCCGTGGGCAATGATCTGGTCCTGGTGACTGCAGAGGAGGGCGTGGTGGCGGGATTGAGTGCCAAGACGGGGGACATCGTGTGGCGGCAAGTGCTGGAGCGCAGTCCTCGAGGAGACATCAAGCATGCCGCTCTGTACATGGACACGCAATCTGCTCCGCCACAGAGCACCCTGCTGACGGTGACTGGACACAGTCCGGCCCTCATCCGTGGCTGGAATCCCACAGAGGGGCTCATGATGTGGGAATGGAGCCTCACGTCGCACTATTCTGAACACAAGGAGGATCTCTGGTTCACTGAGAACCTCATGCTTTACCACGTCATTCCCTTCTGGGAGTCTCACATCGAGGTGACACAGTACTATGCCGCCACGGGACAGCAAATGAAGCCTGGCAGCTCCAAGATCAGTGCCGCGTGGCTGAAGAAGGACAAGTGCGTCCTGGCGCAGCCCTTCATCGTCTGTGCCATTGAGAATCAAGTGATTGGAGTGAATCTGGTGTCGGACAATGGACGGTTGTTCTCGAAAACTCTGCCCAAATCCGCTCAGGCAGCCCCCATGCCTGTGCCTGGTCTCCGGGCAGCGATTTTCGTCAATAACGAATTGATTTCTCTGGAGGAAAACTCCTTCAGTGTGAATCTGGTGGAAAATTCCAACTGGCACGTGGCTGAGATTGAGAATAAGCAAGTTTTCCTGCAATCTGTCGTGCAAGAAGGGGTAAAATTCATACTTTATCGCCTTACAAATGCTCTTTTGCTTAGAACCCCATTCCTTTTTGCAGAACCTGAAGATAATTGCCACAGATCTGGTTACTGGACAGTCACGTGGGGATGTTGAAATGACCGTTCCTTTGCCTGACTCCTTGGGAACACCCACAATCAAGGCTGTGAAGTGTCGTCGGAAGACAGATTCACAGCCACTCGCTTGTCGCATCCTTCTGGACACAGAAGACAACTCAATTGTACTTTTGCAGCAAGGAAAGGTCAAGTGGACACGCGAAGAAGCTCTGTCTCACGTTGTGGCTGTTGAGATGGTGGATTTGCCGCTGTCAGATGACGAAGGAGCGATTGAAGATGAGTTCAACAGCAAAGATGGTGAGTGAAATTTCTCTCCTTTCGATATTCCTTGTCTGTTGTACAAAAGATCTCACCTTTTCTCTCCTTATCTCGCTCAGTGGATAATGGTGTTCAATGTAAGTCTGTCTTCGAGAGTGTTTTTTTATCCTTTGTGTGTTGATTTCCTTAATTTTCCAATTTCCCAAATCTCTGGACTTTGTTAAGTTTATTGCCTTCATCTTTCAGAGACTCTCATTTCATACAAAACATTGGGATTGTTTAAGGTGTTTTTTGACTTTCATCGAGTGTTATTAGTTTTTTTATCTTGGGCTAATGCTTTTCTGCTTTTCTTGTCTATAATCTCAATTTTTCTTGTCTCTTTTTCAGGGGACTTCTTTGGAGCAATTGCCAGACGTTTGACTAGTCAAGTGTTTCAAGTGAAGAATCTCTTCTTAACTGTTTTGGGCTTGGGAAGTCTCTCGACTTCCTCAAGAGTTGATCTTCTCGTGAGAGATTCCTTTGGGCTGCACAAAATGATTGTTCTTCTCACGGCAAGTGGAAAGCTGTATGGCATTGATAATATATCGGGAAAGGTTCATTGGACGAAATTCTTGCCAGAAATTGAGGATTTCACTGACAATCAGTCCATGAAGCTCATCATTCAGCGCACAGCCAAGCACTTTCCGCATCCCGCACAGTATGCTGTGGTGGGAAAGCAGCGGAATTCGCAGAATGGAATCATGTATCAGTTCAATCCAGTCACTGGTGAAGCTATTCAGGGTGGGATTGTGAGGCTGTCGCATGGCATTCAGCAAATGACTGTGCTGAATGAGGTGGAATCGGAGAATTTCTTGCGAGCTCTTCTCATTCTCGATGAAAATGACAAGGCGCATGTTTTGCCGGACAGTGAAAAGAGTCAGGCGAATGAAATGTTTCTGTACACGGTGAAAACAGAGGGAATTGTTAAAGGATATCACGTTGAGGCTGATAAGAAGGTGAGAAAAAGTTGTTATTTTATATCAATTCACTTCTAATTTGAGGATTTTATTATGTTTTCTTAGGATGTCACAGCAAAACTCATTTGGAAAGTGGATTTGAGTGGCGCATCAAATTCTCATGTCATCGATGTGGCTGGAAAGAATCCCACCGAACGTGTTCACTCTCAAGGCAGAGTTTTAAGTGATCGATCTGTTCTGTATAAATATGTGAATCCAAATCTTGTGGCTGTGGCAACATTTGGACTAGACAGTATTCACAAATGTGAGTTATTTGCCTATTGATTTGATCTTAAGACGTTATCCAGAGATGATAATGCGTGATGTGTTTTTTCCCATGCAGACGTTATTAATGTCCATCTAATTGATGTTGTTTCGGGATCAATTGTGATTACTTTGACCCATCGACGAGCCAGAGGACCTCTTCACATGGTTCACTCGGAGAATTGGCTGGTTTACTCGTATTACAATGACAAAGTTCGTCGAACGGAAATTAGTGAGTGTTTTTCTGTTGATTTCTAATGACTTTTTTCACTGATAAACTGTGTGTATTTCAGCCACAATTGAGCTGTATGAGGGAAAGATTCAGGCAAATAGCACCGTTTGGAGTTCCCTGAGTAATCCACCAATTCCAATGATCGAAAGACAATCCTACATAATTCCAGCAAATGTATTTGCCATGAAGGAGACAATCACGGAGAAGGGAATCACCAACAAGGATGTTTTGAGTGAGTATTGTAGATTGTGTGATGCAGAATGATCGGTGGATTTCACTGGAAACTCTGCTTTTGCAGTTGGTCTCTCGACGGGCGCCATTGTGGAGATGCCTTGGGCTCTGCTCGATCCACGTCGTCCTGTCACCACCACGCAGAATCAGGCACGCGAGGAGGGCGTCATCCCGTACATTCCCGAGTTGCCGCTGCCCAGCGAGAGTGTCATCAACTACAATCAGTCCATTGCGCGCATTCGTGGCATCTACACGGCGCCCAGTGGCCTCGAGAGCACGTGTCTGGTGATTGTGCACGGCCTGGACATGTTCGTGACACGCGTGGCGCCGTCCAAGACATTCGATCTGCTCAAGGAGGACTTTGACTACTTCCTCATCTCCATCGTGCTGCTCGGTCTCACGGTGGCGTCATATGTGGTGAAGCACTTGGCGTCGCGGAAGGCAGTGAAGCAGGCGTGGAAGTGAAAAAACAACCCAAAGTGCAATTGCGATCGAGTTCCACGCGCCATTTCTAATAGTTAAATTGGAGAACATATTTCATCACACCTGTTGAGAGGAGTTTTGCGGCATTATTATTGTGTTGTGTGTGTGTTTGGAATGTGTTGATGATAGCAATGATGGAGAATGAAAGAATAATTTATAATTCATATATATTTTTTTAATTTTATGTATTTACACAACATTTTACTCTCTTTTAGGGTTGAATTCTTGTTTCTTTTTTTCCTGCTCCTCTTCCTTCTCTCTATTTTTTCATATGTATATATGCCCAGAAATGTGAGGCGCGGAGGACAAATTAAAAACGTCGACACACACACACACACGCACGTGTAATGCACAGGAAGGAGGAGTGTGACAACAGGCGCAGAAAAGGGACTTAAGTGGCGGCTGGAACTTCACGGTTGATCAGCACCATCACGGGGAGCATGATGACGATGATCAGAGTCATAATAGCGAGGCCAATTGTGGAGTACCAGGTGAACAGAGATCCGTACTGATAGCGACAGTACCACGAGAGGACGATGACCAGATTGAGGAGGAAGAGACTGGCAGAGACGAATCTCGAGCCAGTGTCTCGTAGTCTGTCATTCCTCCGTTGCTGTGGTCGCTGTGCGATGCCAGGAGTGTTATTTTCTGCACGAAAAAAAGGCAAAAAGAAAAAGATCAGCAGTCAAATTCTCTCATTCTGTGCTCAAGGAAATAAAAGGCGCAAAAAATGTGTGTTTGTGTTACCAACAAAACACGAGACTGATAAAGTGGGGAAAAACATCACGTGTTTATATGCTTAAATTACACTCTCTGGAGCGCAATTGATGAGTATTTGTGCGAAACAATTGAGCCTCTTCTTTTGCTAACATTCTGTGTGCGCCTCTGACTGAAATATATCGGCATGGGTGAAAATGTATTCCATGAAATTTACATTTGTGCTCGCCACTTCGTGTGAGCTTTGCCGTGTGGCCCAGAAAGTGAACACAATTGGGAAATGCAGCGAGACAGTCAAGGGGTCAATAGCGTGCGCCGAAGCTATCTAGAGCGTCGCTCCACTGCCACTCGCGCAGTGCAATCCTATCCCAAAGTCATTCAGTGGTCAATGAATAGATTTGTATAATCACTCAATTGCATGGTTGTTCCATCACTTTTGACCCCTTGACGAACTATTGATTCTCTCCAAATCCCGATGCTTTCACGGTAATTGGATCAGTTTCTCTTTCTCTCTCTTTTTCCCTCACTGCTGCTAAATCCTTTAAGGGATGCGCGCTTTGTTGGGGAACTGGCAGAGGATTTAGCAAGGATTAGCTCACCATTAACTTCTGCAGCTTGTCCGTTGTCCGTGCCGCCTGGCTGAGTGGTGGGCTTCTTGTGGATGAGACAGTGCACGACGCAGTTGTCGAAGAGACCGCACGCCTGGAGCGTCTTGGAGTCTGGCTGCAGGACGTGTCCGTTGAAGACCAAACGCACCAGTTTGTCAGCCGCCAGTTCGACACTGAAGTTGCGTCTCTTGAAATCCCCAATCGCCTCCGTGGGCCGTCCCTGAACCGTGCGCTGCACATCATCCAAGTACTTGAGCTTGATCCTCATGGCGACACTGGGCGGCACTTCTGACGCCGCGCCCGCATCTCTGGCACCCTCTGATATGTCGTTCTCATTGTTCTCGTTCGTGCAGTTGTCAATGGTGGACGTGTCGCTGGGATCGGGACTCTTGGGGGCGCTGCCGGTGCGAGAGGTGGCGTCAGAGTTGCCAGCCACATCGACGGCTGCGCCGGAGGCTTGGCCGGGCGGCGCTGAGTCGTCCTGGCGCCAATGTCTGTGGCGAATGCCGTCAGTCATGTCGTCCATCTCGCGGATTATCTCGTCTGGGCCCTCGAGGCTCTCAATGATCTCCTCTGCCTGGCTCAGGAAGCGCTCATGGCGCTCTGCAAGTACGTTGAAGTGATTCTCCTCCTCCAGACTCGGCGTGTTGGTCAGACTGTCATCCGGTGCCGAGGAGTCGTTCTCCAAGTCTACCTCCTCAGTGGCACTGGAGTGGTTGGACTGCTGCGATGTGCTGCGCCCTGCAAGACGGACGCCAGGAGGCGCGTGAAAGGGTGCAAATGCGGGGGAAAAATGGGTCAAGGATGCTCACCAGAAGTGTGGGGCTGCTGATACTGGAACTGGTGGATGCGCTCAATCAGGCGTCGGCGACTGTTCTCGATCACTAGCACCGCGGCAGACAGGTGGTCCTCACGCACATTGGTGGACTTCCATGCGAGAACTATCACAATTGATAGCAGGAGAGTCACACAAATTGCCGTCACCAAGTCACTTATGGATACGATGATACTCATACTTTTTTCACCACAGTCCCACCAGATTTCTCACACTAATTCAACTGCGATGGAATGTCGGCTGTCTGGGGCGACGCCACCGCGCACCAAAGCATAGCCCTTCGCCCGACGAAGGTGGTCAGAAGAGCTCCAGAAAGTACGCAGAAAAAGAGGGACTCCCAGGGACGACTTTTGTGCGGAGAAAAATATTTTTCCTTTGGCAGATGTGTCAAAATCACGCTGTAGATATCTTACACGTCATTTTGCTACACGACGAAGTAAAATTCTTGCCGATGTAAATAAAATAGAAATTGCGGCAATTATTGCCAAATTACAGCCAGAAACTTCAATTCACTTTCAATATAGTGAGCTATAGTTAAAAAAAAAACACTGGGTAGTTTTTATAATTAAGCTCAAAAAATGGCGTATAATATATGGTGTATTTTTACAACTCCCACGTAGAAAAGTCCTCACGTTAGAGTTCCGAAAGTCCGGAAAGGGTCTGTTTGCGTGCGGTGAAAACACACGATAGAGCCGCTGACGAGTTTTTCGCGAAAAACATCAATTTCACAGCCTTTTCCGCCAAAATTACACGAGGAGAAATACAATGGGAGTTCCAGCATTCTTTCGATGGCTCTCGCGGAAGTATCCAAGCGTTATTATCGAGTGTGTGGAGAATCGCGTAAGTTTGCCTCCTGTCATGTTTGCTTTGGTGCCCAAATTGGAAAATTCACGCTTTCCCCGTGCAATTGTGCATGTTTTTCAGGTTCAGAGTGCCGATGGGCAGGATATCCCGGAGGATGCGTCGCTTCCCAATCCCAATGGCATAGAATTTGACAATTTGTACCTGGACATGAACGGCATTATTCATCCGTGCACGCATCCGGAAGACAAGCCGGCGCCCAAGAATGAGGACGAAATGATGGTGGCGATCTTTGAGTACATCGATCGACTTTTTGCCATCGTGCGGCCCAGGAAGTTGCTCTACATGGCCATTGACGGAGTGGTGAGTAGCGGGACTCTGAGATGAGTTTCTTGTGAACATAACCGTATTGTTTGTCTGTTCAAGGCGCCGCGGGCAAAGATGAATCAGCAGCGTTCGAGACGCTTCCGAGCGTCCAAGGAAACTGCCGAGAAGGCAGCGGAAATTAAGCGGGTGCGCGAGGAGCTGAAGACGCGCGGAGCTGTTCTACCGCCGGAGAAGGAGAAGGGAGAACACTTTGACTCCAACTGCATCACGCCGGGCACGCCGTTCATGGAGCGTCTCAGCCGGTGTCTGCACTACTACGTGCACGATCGCATGAACAACCATCCGGGCTGGAAGGGGATCAAGGTGATCCTGTCGGATGCCAATGTGCCCGGCGAGGGCGAGCACAAGATCATGGATTACATCCGGAGGCAGCGCTCGCAGCCCAATCACGATCCCAACACGCAGCACGTGCTGTGCGGCGCCGATGCGGATCTCATCATGCTGGGCCTGGCCACGCATGAGCCCAACTTCACCATCATCCGCGAGGAGTTTCTGCCCAACAAGGAGCGTCCGTGCGAAGTGTGCTCGCAGTTCGGTCACGAGTTGTCCAAGTGCGAGGGACTGAACGGCAGTGAGTCCAACGAACCGCCGCCGGTGGCCAAGGAAGTGCAGTTCATCTTCGTGCGTCTGCCGGTGCTGAGAGAGTATTTGGAGCGCGAGTTGGAAATGCCCAATTTGCCGTTTGAGTACAATTTCGATCGTGTCATTGACGATTGGGTCTTTATGTGCTTTTTCGTGGGCAATGACTTCTTGCCTCACTTGCCGAGCTTGGAGATCCGCGAGGGAGCCATCGATCGCCTGGTGAATCTCTACAAGAAGTGTGTGTACAAAACTGGGGTGAGTTCTGGAGGCTTTCCTTCCGCTTGTACTTCTCTGTAAGGAGTTTTTATTGTCATTAGGGATATCTTACGGATTCTGGCGACGTGAATCTTCAACGTGTGGAGATGATAATGCAAGATCTGGGCTTGATGGAGGATCAGATATTCAAGACGCGCCAGCAGAAAGAGCAGATGTTTAAAATGCGAGACAAGCAGCGAAGAATGCAACAACAGGCACCGAAATTGAAGATGTTGCACGGTTCGCAGTTCGAGCCGAAGCCCGTTGGACCAGGACATCAGCATGGTCCTGTGCAGAATGCTCGTCAGGAAGCGGCCAGATTCCGCATGATGGCCAATCCACTGGAATCTATGCTAACTCCGGTGAGATGAGCGAAATATTGCTTCCCAAAAAGGGGTTTTTATGGGTAATTTGCTGGCTCTGCAGGAGGACAATCGTCGTGGGATGAAGAGGAAGTCCGATCAGATGGAGGAACAGCAGCAACAGCCGCAAGAGAGTAAGCAGGAGGAGGAGGAGGAAGAGGAGGAAGTGGCTGATGAGGTGAGACTCTGGGAGGATGGTTTCAAAGATCGCTACTACGAATCCAAGTTCGATGTGGTGGCGGAAAACGTGGATTTCCGCTACTCTGTGGCTCAGCAGTACGTGAAAGGGCTCTGCTGGGTGCTCCAGTACTACTATCAGGGCTGTGCCTCGTGGAACTGGTATTTTCCCTACCATTATGCGCCATTTGCGTCGGATTTCATCAATATTTCATCTCTTTCGACAAAGTTTGAGAGAGGAACGAAGCCGGTAAGGTTTCTTTCCATTAAATACTGTTTAATGTATCAAGAAGAATCACTTTCTTGCAGTTTAAGCCGCTGGAACAGCTGATGGGAGTTTTTCCGGCTGCTAGTAAGTCGCATATTCCGGAGCCATGGGGTGAATTGATGATAGATCCTGTGAGTTAAATTGTGTTTCTTGGGGGAGAAATTCTTGAATTTCACGTATGAATTGTACATTTCAGAGGTCGACAATCATTGATTTCTATCCAGAGGACTTTAAGATTGACTTGAATGGGAAGAAATTTGCCTGGCAAGGTGTTGCCTTGTTACCTTTTGTCGATGAGAAGCGTCTCTACAAAGCCCTTGAGCCATTCTACGGAAAACTCACAGAGGCAGAAAGTAATTACTTTATCCCTTGTCTTTTTATTCTATTTCTCAAAGTCCTTATCCTTCTTTGCTTTGATTTCAGGCAGAAGAAATTCACTGGGATGTGACAGATTGTACGTGGGACCTGCGAATGAAGGATTCAAGCTCCTCAAGGGGATCTACAGCAACAACATCAAGGAGGGGGCTCCTGTGCTGATTGAGGGCATGCAGGGAATGGCCTATATGTCCGATGATACAGTCACAATTGGAGGGTGAGTTTTCTTTCTCTGTCTTCTGCATGGAAGAGTTTAATTTATTGTGTCCCTCTTTGTCACTTTTCAGGTCACTTCACTCACCCGTGCTTGGTCTTGAGTCCATCCAGGATAACTCCGTTGTCACGGTAAAGTACAAAGATCCAGAGTATGCGGAGGATTTCATTTTTCCGGCGAAGAAGCTGTCAAACGCGAAGGAACCGCCACGAGTGCTGAAGGGCGCGAATATGGGACACGATCAACCGTACAGACCGATGATTGGCTTCACGAGAAATCTACCCACCGCCTCGCTGTCGGCATCTGGTCACCGGACGATGAATCACTATTCAAACGACCGACAAAGGGGTTCGGGATCAGGACAGTATGGATCATATCCACCGCCCAATCGCTATAATCAGAATGACTATCAGCAGCGCTCGTATCAGAGTAAGTTTGATTTCACTGAATAGTGAAGAGTGTGTCTCAGCGTGAAGTCATTAAGAGGCACACACTCTGTCTCAAGAATTAATTGATAGTCACGTGAGATCTTTGTCACAACAATCCAACCTCCAGCGTCGTTTGTCAATTTGCGAATAGTCCTGGCAAGTGGTGGCGAATAGAGGGCAAAGGAGCAAAATTGGTGCAATTAGAAAATATCTCTGAACCGCCCCTTGTGCCCTGAGGGGATGATTTTGGGTTGAATAAATGTGTGATTGCAATATAAATAGCACCTCACGGCTCCCTCCATTGAATCACCATGGATAGGGAGGGAGTGTGAGGGGTGATTCTCCGTCCCTAAAATGCTCTCATAGTTTGTCTCGATGCTCTGTAAATAGGGGAAAAAATTTTTTGACATGCTATTGTGTACCAATTATACGCGTCATCTACACTGTTTTTGAGGGTGTCATGTGTCAGAATGAGGGGGAGTTACGGCACTTCCTCTCAGCACCTCATAATCAGCTCTGGGGGATCGAATGAAAATGATGAGGAATTATTCGGGAGATAATATTCTCTATTTTCTATTGTCGCGCTTGTGGATTTTGTATTGAAAAAGCTTCTCTGATAAACAATATTGTGTGGGCAGATTTTAATCTCAGACTCTCTCAGATGGGTGTAATATTGTGGTGAGAAGAATTCACGCGTCTCTGTTGTCCATGAATTGCAAATTAGTTGGAATATGACGTGGAGAGAGAGAATGAGCGGTGAAACAATGGTGAAATGATGAGAAATCTCTTGACTATTTGACAAATTGTTATTCCTCTAATTGCTACCTTATTAAGGTCTCTACATTGCGAAGGATCCACACTGCAAATGCTTCATTTAAATCCTCCTCATCATTTTCACCATGTGTCAGCCTTCCTGAAATAATGAGAGACTTCAAATTTATATTCATTCACTCCTGTTTTCCCCCGCACACTGGCGAAAAGGGGCGGGCGGGCGGGTCTTTTCACATTCACGCTTGGGAGGAGGATCTCCGTGTCTCACACTCAATGTATTTTCCAGAGACAGAGTTGCTTGTTATCTCAAGATGAAGCTCCGCGCGCGCGTGTGTGTGTGTGGGAGGAAGAGAAAATGACAACGACGACATCGACGCCCTGAATGAAAATCCGATACTCAAGCACGTTCGAGGGAAATTCTCAATGGAGATGAAAATTATTGTATATTCAATCCCTCAATTTTGCCTCTCCTTCTGAGAGTCGTTCTATGGTGACAATTTGTGTGCAAATTCACAAATGTTTCTGATCTCTTTTCTGATGAGATATTTTTGTGTGTGAAAAGTCTATAATTGATGATTATATCGTCTCTGCAGATAACAATCGATATGGCGGAGTTTATCGATCAGACTACAATCGTCAGAATCGATCGGCACCTTATGAATCGCAGCAGCGATCTAACTATGGCCACAATCGCCACTCAAATTCGTCCCAACAACCCTGGCAATCTCAGCAACGGCATCAGGATGATCGATCTGGCCAGCGACAGTCGAGATTCTCCCCATACAATGCACAATCACATCATCAGAGTGGCGGCAGTCGAGGAAACTATCAGCAGAACTACGGCAGAAGGTAAGCTGATTTTGGACACAATTTCACACGGACGAGGAAAGACTGGAAGAACTGCGCGCTTCACTTTCCTTAGAAAAAAACAAATGGCATATTTTATTCTTTTCGTACCTCTTTAAGGATCATGCTCAGTTGAGCATTACTTTTTACAAGAAGTTACATAAGTTAATTGTTAGCATAAATAGTGAAATACCATGAATCTTTCTTATTGGCATGGTAGAGAAAATTGCATAAATTTTTATCTTTAGAAAGACTGTAAATAGTCAAACACTGTAAAAGTTGTAAAAAGAATTTATTCTTTCGTCAATTTACAGCAAATCATAGGAAAATAAATAATAAAATTGAAGACCTTTTTGTTGAAAAAGGTTTTTCTGCCAAATTTCTTATGTCTCTTTTAATTTAATAGTGTGAGAAATATAAGCTGAAAAGTAAGTTAAACGAAGAGAGTTTGTAGAATATTTTGCAATAAAGTAATTTTTATGAATGTTGGTGTTCTTGAAAAATTACTTCAAGTGCAATAAAATACATATAACATTATGCATAATGTCGACATTTTTAAGCTGCTTCTCGTGAGCTTACATTGTATATTTTTTTAACGGACGAAATTCTGTGCATTTTCACATGCAGATTTTTCCGTTCTGTTTTTTTCACTCCAGTTAAATCTCTGAAATTCACAAAAGCACGTCTCTTTATCGGCTCGATCTCAATGTGTTACTGATTAATGCAAGAATCGATTTTTGTATCTCAAGTACTAACGACCATTTCGCTCTCTGTGTTGCCACTTCACTTTGATGAACAGAGCAGCGCCGGGTTGGAATTTTGACTCTCTCTCTGTGCGCCACTCGGAATGAACATAAAAATGCGTTTCTTGCACATTGTTCTCGGCGATTGTTCTGGGTACGAGCAAAAATCCCTAAGTACCCACTTTGGTGCTCAACAGAGTTTCAGAGCATCGTGAAGTGTCTGTGCGCGATTTCCACAGCTCTCCCAATTCCGGAGATTTGCTAACTGTGCGGTGGACTAATTTCCATCCGGCTGCGGAGGACTGTATCGGCGGTCACGAGGGGTGGCACAAGGGCCTCGATTGAGGTCCTCGAATTCGGCAGCAGCAGCAGCGCCAGAGGGTGCCGCCAATTGTCGTCGTCAATGCACTATAATGCTGCCCATATGACCTCCATTGGTGTGCAGGAGTTCCACGGAAGACGACGACGGCTCGAAGTGAGTTACGAGGGCCCTTGATGGCCCTCCTTGAGATACTTTTGATGGGAAAAGTTGTGCCTCTCGAGCGCCCTTTAAAAAAAAAGCCCAATTCTCACGCAATGCCACCCAAAGTCGGCTTGGCGCCAAAATTCCGACACCCAAGTTTTCACGTGGATCATCTCTTCAGCATAATTAAGATGGTTTTAATTGGATTTTACGGGGAATTCCCTTTATTCCACGAGCTTTTCACCCTGGTGATGCTTAATTTGTGTCCAAATATAGAAGAAAAGAGAGACACGCTTGAATGAAGCTTTTTCCTCCACTGATAAAATTTAATTGAATAATATTCATTCATGCATATAAACATTTACAGTGAGCAAAACTCAAGTTTATCACACTTTAATTAGTTGCACAATTGTTTGTTGCAAAGCCTTTCATGGGTAACTAAATCAAATTTAGGTTCTAAAATGGAATTAAATTGAAAATCCTGGTATATTGTTTCATATTATGCAGCATTTAATCATATTATATTGACGCATTTCATGAATTCACCTCCCTAATTGAACATACCAACTCATCCCACACACACTCACACACCATTTGGAGGGAAATGCATTGCGGCATGCCCAAATTCCCCCCCTTCCCCCCCAGCTATGCTCCTTTTCGGGGATTCTGCTCCATGGCAACGCCAGGACATTTTTTCCCCAGATGATTTCAATCGATTTCCGCGCCCTTTTCACTCACCCTCAAGAGCCTCCTGTGGCGATTCTTGCCGAAATTCTCATGACCTCTTGCCAGCCGCGGCGGAATCTGTGGGCCATTCTCACGCATCGCGATGCAGAGAGTCTGTGAGTGCTGTTCAAGTGCTGCCTGGCGTCTCCAGGGATTCGCCGAGAAATGCCCTGTGGCGATGTGCCGTGCAATCCCACCCGAAGCAATCAAGTGTTGATAATTTGCAATCAAATGGCGAAGAAATGCTGTGACAGAGAGAGTCACCTGGAAGTGCCCGCAGGGTGATCGCCTTGCTGTGATGCTCGATAATTGATCAATGCGGTCAAGTGGAAAGTGGTTGGGGTTGAATTTTCCACTTCTTCTCACCCTCCCTGCGTTTTTCTTTGTTTTGGGGGATGAAACACAGGGATGGTTCTCATGTGGAAAATTTAATTCAACATTTCTCATTAAGACGAAATTAACTTTTCACCCGTGCAAGGGTTGAGAGAGTTTCGTGTTGACAACTCTGGGGGTATATGTAACAAGCATTGCGCGTTTTAATCACAAAACCGTGGATATCAAGTCAAAAATCCACAAATTTTTCATACAAAAATCGCTCATTAATTGCTGGTGAATGGGCGTTGATTTATCGAGGGTGAAACTTGTGCATTCGTCAAGTCATGCTGAAATTCACAGGAAATCTCTTGGGCAGGTTATAAAGGAAAGATTTGGCATCAAGTGGGATTGAAACATTCGAAGATTGCAATAAATACTTAAATAATTTCATTTTGAAACTTGAATTTAGCGTTGCAATAAAACAGTCTCATTCTTTGCCAATAAACTTTTCACATATTTCGCTTAGTCCTCTGCTTGTCCCCGTAATTACAAAATGTGGGGTTGACCGGGTGACGAGAGGACAAGTTGCGAAAATTGGGAGTGAATTTTATTAAAATATATCCCATGTGCTCAGTGATAATCCACCCATGAGCCACCCAGAGAGTCATCTCACCTCCCAGAAGTGAAATTGGGCGCATGCGTGGCGTTTTATGTACATTGTAGCCAATACTAATTCGTTTGAATAAATTCCTTTTCTCTCTCAGAGGGCCATTTTGTGCTTGTCTCTCTGCGTGTGGCCTCCGGACGCCATCGCGATGAGCCGCGGACGATAAGCGAAAACATCCACAAGATTTGATTTTGGGAAAGACAATCCATTTGCGCCACACATTCAGCATGAAACGTGAGAATCCTCAGTTGTGTGGGAGTAAATATCGCATATTGAATTACAACACGTGCCTCAATCACTTGAAAAGTGGATTACAAATTTCGCTGGTTTTGGCCCTGAAGGCACGAAAAAAAATATGGGAAGTATGATGGATCATATCACGCCCACTGAATTGACAATTGTGGTTCGTTTTTTTTCGGTCAAATAATGTGGATCATTTGCAGCACAAAACATTCTGCAATATTGAATTTCATTGCACAGGGAATTTATGCGCTTCTCGCGTGTCAGTCAAATTTCAAATCGCTGAGCATTCACGTGAAGCGTTTACTGAGGAATTTCTTTTGGGCGGGCTTTTGTGCAAGTCACGCGGATGCTAGAAATTCTCCGTATTGGCGATCAATGGGTGGCCCTTTTGTTTGCCTTCCACACGAGCACCATCCACAAATTGAGATGGACATCTCTCACCTGGCTGGCCGAGATGCCATCGCGTGACGAATGGGCAGGTGAATGGGGGGTGGAAATGAGGCGAATCGTGGGGTGGCTCTTTGGCACCCATGGCAATAATTCCGACTGTAGCAAATTGCAGCGGAATAATCCTCATATTGATGCCAATTGAAGTACCTTCAGCGAACCGAGAGTGGGATTCTGGGAACCCTTTGGCGATGCCGAGGGTGTCGCTTGGCCGCAGTAATGAATTTCACGAGGAATCTCACCAATGCGATTTATCCCTCACACCCAGCATTCGAGCTGAAGTCTGTGTCTAATCCTCGTTATTTTAATCACCCAGCTTAACCTGTTGTACACGTGTGTTGCGCACGTGTAAAATGCAGCTTATATTTTCATTTTGAGAGATTGTTTATCGAGTCCAGTGACTCTGAAGGAAATCATTGGAAGATTAACCGTCAAATGCGTATTACAATCATATAATTTTTCTCATTAGAGTCCGAGATTGTGGGAAAATCAGTGAGACAATTAGAGGAATTGTGATTTGGTGAATTTATCGCGGTTTTCTTTTGGCACATTTCAATGTGTGTTATTTGCATTTGGAGAAACTTCAAACCCTTTCGTTGACACTAAAAGACTTAAAGAGTGATGATGTGTTAATTTGAGGTTTGGATGATCTTTTCATAACCCCATTTGCTTCCCTGGGTGGAAATTACATACTCATTAGCATTTCTCATGTCCACTCAAGTCAGTGATTTGGGGAATTTTCAGCCCAACCAACTGTCTTCTTCTCCAAATGCACAAAAATGCCCAATAGAAAAATGCTCAAGTGGGAAGAAAAATTTGCATAAAACACGTTGAGAAAACACGTGAAATAAATATTTTTCAATCGAGAAATTCTGTGTTTATTTTGACATGTTTTTCTTATTCAAATATTTGAATTTACGTGATCTTTTTTATTTCTAAGCACGATCACCGTTGCTTTCATTGATTCCTGACATTTCAGTGATCTCCATGGACGTGATCACGACAAATTCCTCCGATGTGTAGTCGATTAAGATGTGTCGAAATTATCTCAATCTCGAGGCTGTGGCAGCATCTCCATTGAGGCCTTTTTGTTGGCAGTGTCCGTGGCTCTTTGGCGTCGAGTGGAAGCATTTGACGGGCGAGAGGAATTATTACAATGTGTCGAGTCAGACAATTGACGGTGTGCTCGCCTCTTTAGCGACGGACCACCCGTGATGCTCAATGGCCTTTCGAGGAGATCCACCGAACGAATGGGAAAATCAATTTGCCAGCAATTTGTCTCAACCCACCGTCCAGTAGCTTGTCTCCTTGGCCAGAGAAATACGAGTCCTTGTGCAGCTTTTGAACAACGGGTTTGATCTGTTGAATTGAATTAACGCTAGCAAATTTTCGATCTCGGTCAAATTCTACAATATATGCTGAATGATTTTCTCTCGGTGTCAATTTCCATACAAATGGAGAAAATTTGCACAAAAGCAGTGAGAGGAAATTCAGCCCCCTTTTGGTGTTAGATAAATTCAATTTAACTGTGAAATTTGCTTCAACCAACATTGGGTCACCCCTGAAATGGAAAATGCTTGTTTGTTGATGCGATGAAAGGAAAATTGGGTGTCCTGACGGTGTGAGGTGGAATGAATGTGTCCTGATGGTCAGTTTAATATGTCAAATACAGAGAAATACACCGCAATGATAGATTCACTGAAAATTCCTCCCTTCTTCACCTCCTGGCCTGTGACATTGCACACAAAGGCAGAGAGAGTGAGACGGTGAAATGGATTCAGAAGGTTTGCATATCAAGCGTGAAGGAAAAATTGCAAAAAAATATCCGTGGATTTAATTGGAGGCAGAACATCGCAATTAAAATATATGTTCAAGGGTTGTAGGCATTGAGGCGGTGAACAATGTGTGGCAGGAAGGCGAAATCGGAGTCCCAAAAGGCAAATTGACTCAAGGATTGGCAAAAGTATGAGCGTTGCATGTTCTCTTCTTAATTGTCTGGCGGCAGGAGTCACTTAAATCCCCCAATTTATCGCAAATCAACACACAAGACAACAAAGAGCGACAACTGAACCCGGAGCGAGAGCCCGAGGCTGACAATGGGGGCAGACTGGTAGAAGGAATCTGTGGCAGGAGTGGTGAGGAAGTGGATGGAGGATGTTTCCTCCCTGGAAATTGCATTTCAATTGTTGAGTCACGTACGATGAGCGCCGCGCCGGATTAAATTCAGTCTATCAAACATCTTCCTCGTCACCTTCCCAAGCCAACACAGGAAGATGAGGTTATTGCTATTACTCCTATTAGTTTGCAATTAGAGTAGGGAAGATGTGGTGATACTGAGTTGAAGCCAAATCAGTTTGATTTTTCAAGCATTACAAATTTCTTATGCATTTGATTTTTAAAAATTCATATTCACTTCGCAGCGACAAAAGCTTGTATTGTTGCACAGAAATAACATTTTCGGATGAGGAGGCAAAAATTGAGATAAATCCATGGACGATTTTTATACAGAAATGTTAAATGTTTGGTGAAGAAACATTCCCAAATTTTTACAACGCACTTTCCATATGTTATTTCAAATGCCCAGAACTTTTCTTCGCATCGTCCATTCTTTTGTTGAATATCGTGTGTTTTTCTTTCATATTTTCTCTCGTCAGTTAACTTTTTGTTCTGTCCCTCTCTCATGGCTTTCGCCTTTTGAGAAATTTATGCGAAGAGAGAGAAACTGCATTTGTGCATCTTCATCTGTTTTTCTTTTCCTCTGACTTTCTTCACTGTGATGAACCACATGAATTGCGGACACCTCCGCACTCAATATTTTTCTTCAATCCCACTAAATACTTTATCCAAACACCTGAACCTTTATCGGCTCTGACGCGCGAGAGATCTGCGGACGACTTGGAATAACAATGAGGTCCATCTCGCTGAGCTCTTGAGCCTTGTCATGAATGTGAAATTGTGGCTAAATAGAGGCTGAATGGCCAGTGAGATGCCATGGGAATCCTTTCTCAGAATGACACACTGCAATTTTAATTAGTGCTCATTTGAGACACGTTGATTGACATGAGCATGACAATTGAGATTGAGGAATCTTTTTGTGATGGGCAAAATGATTTTCGATGCATTTCTTTTCGCCGGATTGACTTGAAATTGCACAATTTCACAAGTTTAACATCCAATGAGTAAATGTAAATCCACCCTCTGGGGAGTCTGCGAGAAAAGGGGTGGATCTCGCGATGTGCTTAATGCAATAAATATTTAGAGTTCACCAGCAAGAAAATTGGAGGCAAGCAGAAGAAATTTATCACGTGAGAGGGACTTCTTGAGGGAATATGAATTTAAAGTAAACACGCTGTGGAGAGAGAGTGAGAAAATAATCATACAATAGAACCCAAAAGGGAGGGTGAACAACTCAATCGAACCCCTTCTTGTGTGCGCCCTTCGTCATTTTTCCGTCCGCAACCACGACAGAATTGTACGTCTGGCGCAGTTCAAGTGGCCCTTTTGTCCCAACTATTTCCAACCCAGTTCATATTTTTTAACTCAGCACCTATTTATTTATTATGTGGGTGAAGAAGAGTTTTTTTTTGTATATCGACCAGGGAACGATGTCAGATAAGAGACGATGCGATCATTATTTGCTATTTATTCACTTTTTTCCTCATTTTCTGTTTTTTTTTGCTGTAAAATACACCAATTGTAGTACAATTCATTATAAGTAAACTAATTTTTTTTATTATTCCTTTTAAATTCATTTTATATCATTGTAATATTGAGATGCATTTTTCTGCGTTCAATTCTGTTACCAACTTCCTTCTTTAACACGGTATTTACAGATTATAATGTTGCTTTTACATTACGAGAGGGGGAAATCCATGATTTTGGAGTGAAAAATGCTGGTTGAAATTAAATTGTTCAATTAAATCATTTATCACGTCACACAACTTTCTTTCATGGTATTTATTTTTTTTTAACTCAATCTCCTTGAAGACATTCAAGTGCTGAAGGCTCTGTCCAATTGGCCTCTCAAACTCATTCCCAAAGTACACTGCTGAAAGAACTCTTTAACCTATTAATACCCTGCTCAATTCTTAAAATATTTCTCCACTTTATATGATACACTGAAAATTTATTCTTACAATACTCTCACTAATAATTACATTATTAGTTTTAAAATGCCTATCGAGTGGAATACTTACTTAGGGTCATTTGAGTTAATTACACTATTTACAGATAATTCTTCTGCTTTCAATATCATCTCAACTAATTTCGAATTAATTGGAGAAAATTAAAAGTGCTCAATAAAGGTACTTTTGCCTTCTCTTTTTTTTCTCCTGTCTTCAATCTTTGCAACTTAACACTGCAACCATGAGTATTTGATGGAAAGATATTTCATGTAAGGATCATTAATGTGTTGTTAAATTGTAAGAAGCTGCTTTATCAATACAAAATTTCCGATGCAATTTTAGCAATAATTCAAGCAGCGAATAATTTTTGCAAAACCTTTTTGGTGGAAACAGAAACATCCTAAAATTCAATTTACCTTAATTTTATTGCAATCTCGATGTATGTGTTTCACGTGAATTTCTATCTCAATGGTTTCCTCCTCAAATCACACCTGTTCTTATATTCTTTTTGCCCTATAACTATACGGATTTTTTCTCTATTCTCTCTATTTAATTATTCCTTTCAAAATGTATACCTGTCAATTCATTTCATTTCGCTAAAGAAGTCTACTATGATGCCTTTCACTCTTTGTACTCTGTACATTTCATCTCATAATATACTTTTTTTGAATTCTGTGTTTTTTCAGTCTCCAAAGAAACCACAAGAAAATTGCGAAATTAGTGCTGAACAGGAGAAGTATATATATATATTAAAAAAAACAGCTGAAAGAGAGGCAAATTTGCTGGGTGAACAGACGGACAAAGAGCCTGAAGGATTCTCTGTGTGTGGTGCATGGGAGAATAGTAGAGATTTATCTCTTGTGTACACAACAAGATAATTTTAAAAGCCTTTTAAGTACGTCAATGGTGAGGAAAATCCCTTCAAACCAGCATGGAGGAATGTAAATAGGAAATCATTGGGGATATGCCTTAAATCCTGACTCTTTTGCTGCCTCTTTAGCGTCTGTCATTTGCTAAATGTCTATTTTCCCACAAGGAAATTCCATGCGACAAAGGTAGAAAGTCAAACTGGTCAATTCCTCTTCTTCTCCACTTCTTGTCGTCCCTTTGCGCTCAGATGAAGGGTAAGAGGAGTGAGATGACCACACAAGTGCCTGGATCCTTTATTTCCTCCACTGAAATTTGAGACATTCACAACTTTCCGTTTGATTTTTGAAGAAGTCCTCGAGATTTCTTCTCGGAAATTCCATCACAATTTTGTGTGGTCACGACACAAAATTCCTCGATGACCTTGGAAGAGATTGTTTTCTCAATTCACTCTGGGGTAAATATTTGATTATTGCCGCTTATTTTCTTTCAAAAAAATGTCCTTTTTCTTGAATGATTCAAATTTTTTTTCATGATGAGATTCAAAATTTCCCCAAACGGATTCTGTTGGGAGAGCAATTTGAGGAAGGAAAATTCACTCTGCAAAGTATGTCTCTAAGCACTCGCACTATATATCATTCTCTCTCAGCTAAGGTTGTTTAGACACTTTCTTATCTCTCTCTCTCTCACTCTCTCTCTCACTATCTATTTCCTACTTCACCGCCCACTTCCGGGTCGGCGACTGCGGGCCGTCGGGGGACTCACTATTACCAGGCGCGCCCCTGCAGCGGCAGATAGCTGCTGCACTGCTGCTGGTGGCTGTTGCTCATGAAGTTGTTCTGGTTGCGGTACGCCATCGCGAGGCTGTTGGACATGAGCGCGTTGTTGCAGGGCTGCTGCAGCATTTGGGCGTGCTGGGCGCCGTTGTAGGTGCTCAGCAGGGCGGCTGAGGTGTCTGGAGAGTGGGCGTTCGCAGTCTCACCTGTCACCAGGTTGCTACCGCTCGAGACCGTCGTGTTGCCGCCCGCCACCTGCTGTTGCTGCTGCTGCTGTTGCTGGTTGTTGTTCGAGTTCCCAGAGCAGGGTTTTCCATCCTTCACTAGCACGGGAACAGCAACTCGTCGAGGCGAACTTGCGGACTGGAAAGAATAAAGAAGTTCCGTCTCTTCCCTATCCTCAATCTCTTGCGTATCCCTTGTGATTATTCACCTGATTATGCTGATTCTGCTCTGCCATGGCTTTCTCCTTCGCCTGTCTCTTGCACTTGTACCTGTGATTCTGGAACCATATCTTTACCTGAAAATAAAAGACCACGCATATGTAGATGGCAGAAGGAAAAGCAATTAAGCACTGAGATTCCTTATTTAGTCACTAGCCAGAGTGAACAATTCATTGATTGAATGACGATGTTTGTCAATCAAAAATATTTGAATGAATGTGGTCATCGCTACCGAATACGCCAACTCTATAGGCCTCTGAGTACACAATTTTTGTCCAAATTAAACAGTTTGCTCCTAAAATTCATATTTGCTCTCGCGTGCTCTCTATCACCGCACATTTCCCTGGGCTTGTCTCGTTGTCTCACTATTCAGTCCTCAAGTCGTGAAATCTCTCTCACTCTCTCTCTCTTTCCATTTCGCTATATATAGTGTGATTTAGGTGCTGCGCTGATGCGTGAAGAATCCCGTCGGTTTATACCGAAGTCAAACATTTTGCTAGCGCTGAATTCTCTCTTTCACGATGAATTAAATGATGCATGGAATCTTGTGCGAGTTCGAGACTCGAGAGAGGGTGAAAAGTTCACCTCAGCAGAGGCAATGGACAATTGCCCGGAGGGTGAATGTTATTGTTGGGTTTTTGCTCCCGTCACAACAATAGGTGATCGAATCATGCACTAAATAAACCCAAAGTAAACCCCTCAATCGCGCCAGGGTGCCAGATAAAAACCCTGTGTAAACCACCCTTCAATTTCATGCACTCCAGCAAATTTTTTATTGCGCATCCCCCGAGCGATGGACAAATAAGATTAATCCGAAATTACCTCTATATTGCGAGCGAATTACTGAGATTTTCAACAATTGCCGTCATCTTCTTTTCACTATTTCTCAGTGATCACTTTCAAATTCACCACAATTTTTCTCACTGACTCGTTTCTTTTTCTCCTCTCCTTTCATCCTCTGTAGGACACAGGATTAGAAGTTTGACCTTTTAATCACAGACGTGGAAAAAAAGGTCGAAAAGAGGAGAAAATCTCAGGCACTTGATTCAATTGTGTAATTTCTTTATGTTCCACAAACTTGCAAGAAAAAAATTGTGCCGAGAATTACAATTGTGGTTTCACAAATTTATATTTTATAGAATTCTCAAAGTTTCACTCATGTGGAAGGGACTCTTCATGTGCTGGAGCAAAAAAGTAAAATCCGACGGTAAAAAAAATCATCTTTCGTAGTTATCTATTCGCCACTTTTGCTCTCATTCCCCACTTCTCTTCTGGCAGAAAAGTACCTGACATTTGTTGAGGAATCTCAATGGTCTCTCAACCCTTCCATCGAGGCGAGAAAACTTGTGACAGACAAATCTCTAACTTCCGCACCAAATGTTACCGCAGGGAAATCGTGATGATCATCCTTTTGAGACTTCATATACAAAAAAATACTCATGCCAAAGGGATGAAATCACACCCCAAAATTATCAATGAAACATTTTCAGTTTATCCAATGGATTAATGTGTGAAATTATAAATCGTTTATCTCTTCTGTCAACATCACAATCATAAATTTGCCCCCGTTCAGCGACAAATCTCGCATTGATGGCAAATTTGGCCGTTTAGACAGTTGCCGGCCGCGTGTTTGGCACACAATAAACAAATAAATAGTATGAAAAATAATAATTGGAAAATATGTGTGACGAGAATGGGCTTAAATAAATTGCATCGTGTGCCAGAGCACAACATTTTCACTGAATTACAATTCTCCACTAAACGACTCTCATATATGGGAAATTCTGCTCATGACACTTTCATGCATTGCTATCAGGCCCTCTCCCACCCACAGTCTCACACCCTCTCAACAACTGTCAGATACTCTCCTATTCAAATTTTATTTATTAAAAAATATCACCAGCAATTGACCTACAAAGGGATTTTATCTCATCGACAGAGATTTTCCATTATTATATGCAAAAACAACTTCGTCATTTAATTAAAATGCCCAACAATTCTGTTTTATTTCGCCATACTTAATTGAATGAAAAAGACAATTATATTCTGATGTGACAATTGTAGAAATTTCTATTCTTGTATGATCAAATTATTGGACGCCAGACTTAAGTGAAAATCATCATGATTCTGCGCGTGGGCTTCAGAAGTCTCCACAAAAGTCAACTGTCCATTGATTCACGGTGTCACTGAATTTCATTCTGAGTGTATTGACTGAATGGAAAGTCCAGCGACCGGAAGAATTCACCAATTGAGACACTTTAAGAGGCCGATTCAAGTGTATTCAAGTTCACATCCGATAATTTTGGTCTGAATTACATCAAGTTTAAATTGATGTTTATTATTTGTGTGCTCTTTAAATTCATTAAACGGACTCGCGTGTTGGTCCCTTTTTTAGCTGGAGAGTCAGCGCGCAAGACGGCAATCTTCAATCTCTCAAGTGAAGGAGTGACTTTAACTTGTCGGATATTCTTACTCTTGTGGTCATTGTCGTCAATTGGAGACAAGTCAAACAGGAAGTAATGCCAAGATTCTGTCCACCCATGACTTTACTACATCATATAGTATCGAAACAAGTATTAAAATGAAATGAAATGGGTGAAAGCTGAGAGTATTTTTATATCATGCATGGACTGAAGGGAGGGTTTGTGGAGGGGACGAACTATATATGTTCCACTGCAGAACAGAACCCGACCTCTGATCGAAAAATAACCATAATAAATAAATAAATAATGCAATGAGTGATGCAAAAAATTGAGAGGAGAGCAAATGGCAGTTGATCGTGCAGCAGATACTTGAGAGTCCTCAAACATCTGGTTAGACGTTTTGTTCTTGCGAAATTGCTTACGTGAATTCATGTGCTAATCAGCACATCGCACAACTGGGTGATTGATATTTTGGAAAACCATCGTTCAATTTGTGTGTTAGAAAAGTTTAGGGTTTCTAAATTGAATATAGTGCGATAGTGAGAGGGTTGAAGAATTATATAAAATGACTTGCTGAATTTCCTCTGAAATTCCAGTTCGTTTGTCATTGAGAAATATTTGAAATTCCTCATATGAAAACGACTCTCTGGCTGGACAATTAAAATCACTGAATGATCGTCACAAGATCAAATTATACAGCATATTCCAATGTGATGATCTCTCAATGGGATGGCATCACACTGAACTCATTCTTAATTGCTCCAACTGTCGATTTGCCTTGTTAGCCATCGTTCAACAGACGTTTTGTTGGTCATTTCAGCAGGATGATCAATAGTGATTTGAGGAGATGCTTGTGTTTGATTTTCACGACAGAGACACGATATATATACACTCTTCCACCGAGAATAATATCAATCAAATATCACAGATATATATGGTATGGAACACCATGTCCAATATTTACTCGCTGAGACGCTTGACGGACATGCACTTTAGGGGCAAATATGCGTTTTTCTCCCGACATTTTTCTCTCCTTTCATGAAGGTCAAACACACCATTTGTGTGTGCAATTGACACAGGGTGAAGAGACTCGCTTGGCCAATAATTGCACGTAAATATTTTCCTTACCTGTGTTGGTGTTAAATGAATCAAACTCGCTAAGTGTTCTCGTTCAGGTGCCGAAAGGTATTTCTGCTGCTTAAATCGCCGCTCCAATTCGTAAACCTGCAACGGGTAGAAATACAACTTTTCGGTGAAAATCGGACGAATTCAATCCCTACAATTGAGACGGAAAATTTCCACCCCCCCAACCAACTACTTGAGGATGGAATTAAATTCAGCATCTTGCCATGGTGAGACGCCCCCCCAAAAACAGAAGTCTCCCAGTGCAGAGAGAGAGTAACAAAAGACAGGGCGCACCAGTGCTATTTGCTCAAATAAAACATCAATGTTATGTGTTATTTCCGAGGCCATTAAAAGGCCTTTCGGGGATTAACAAACGTCGCGAAGCGATGCAAATATTTACCAAACGGAGTATTTTTGGGGTGGCCAGAGATTGGATTTTATTTGACAATCCTCCACTTTGGTCTTCATTCAACACATAAAGATAGATTTCTCTCGATTGACTAGGGTTGATATAGAAAAAGGAATTTTGAAAATACATGTGAAAAGATATTTTAAAGAGAAATAACTTAATATACAAAATACAGCTTCGAATGAAGAACTAAATTCACTTTGAATATCACAAAAATACATAATTGTGTAGTCTCGCTTTCTTCTGTGTGCATTTTCCCCCTGATAAAATCTCTGGGAGGTTTTATTTAACTTTTATGAGCTCGTTTTTGACAAAAAAAAATTCAAATTCAATCTCTCTTCCCACCTGAAAATCGTCGCATTTCCATTCTTCATTGATCCGACGTCTTTTCCACCCAGCAAATTCAACTCAGCCCCATGGAAATTTTTGCTATTTGACTTGCAGAGCAGTGCAAAAATCAGCGTGTATTTCTACCTCTTAATACTGTTTACTTTCATCTCAATGTGACCGTAATTTCCAAGTGAAATTAAAATTCGTAACGGAGTCAATTGGTGCGCCTGGTACCAGGCGTCTCCACTGCCGCCGCGCATTAGAAAGTAGATCACAATTCAACTCTCATGACTTTCAAAGACACATAATGGGATGCGGATTTTTGCCCACGATGCACGATCTTCCAATTGATTTTGCATCCATTTGGAAAATAAGTTATTTGCCCACTTTATATCTCCATGTGTCATCATCAACATTTTCAGTGACGCGTTTCAATTCTTCCTTCCATTGCACTGTGCAAACATTTCTGCAGGAGATTGCAATTGTTTAGAGAGAATTCCGGATAGATATATAGCGTCTCTCTTCGTGCACATTTCAAATCAAATTTGAGATGTATGTATAAAAGCTCATGCTGCATGAATTGAAATGACGATATATAAAATGGGTAGGTAAAGAAAATGTGAGCGAGAGAAAGAGATGAGAGTGTATATTTGTATTTCTTGTGTATTAGTTGGAACTTGGCATTTCGAGTGCTCTGCAAATAGACAATTCCCAACTTTGGACTACCATGCGCACCATTTCGGTCATAATTTATATTGTAGAGATGTCGCTATATCTTCTGCTTATGTAAAAGCTTCCCACCTATATACGCCACAACTTCTATTTACACAGATTCGTATTATTCCAGTGGAGCCACCATCGTCATCATCGCATTCTGATGCATGATTTTCACTTCTATTTTTCTCCTCACAAATTCCATACCTTTTATGTATGCGGATTTTGTGGAGGTAAATAGAGGAAAAAAAGCATGGACAGATGAGATGATGAGGGAAAAATACACATTCAAGAGATGAATTCACTTGATTAATTCAAAATAAATTGCTAATATGATGCTTTTTTGTCACCAACAGTTTTGTCTTGCCTATTTAACTGCTCAATTGCGGAGGTTAAAAGCGAAATTTGTAACCCATTTTATCAAATTTCAAGCATTGGGAGATCGAAAATATTGTGCTACTTTATGGAATTCATCGATGTTTCACAACAGAATCGTATCTAAGGTTACCATTGGGAGTTTTCCTATTGGCAATGGAGGGAGAGAAAAATAAGGGAAGCATTTCCTTCAGTAAATTAATTACCCTTATGTCCCTTTGTTCTCCACTCTGTTTTCTTTTCACTCCCAATCAAACTTCTTTCATTCTCGAGCCTCTCGAGATGCTTGATATAACAGTGCTGCCATTGTAAATGTGTGTATGTGGAATTGAAATTAGATTGTCGATCAAAATTATGCTCTAGTGACCTTTTTTTCCATTCGGTCTCGAGAAGCTGAAGAAATAATTTTATGCAGAATAGGTAACCCGCATTCAACGAATGACTGGAAAAGAATTGCTCACTGACCTGTGCTTGTGTGAAAAGGACTCGCCTTTTTCGCCTCTGTGCCAGAGGAAATTGCATTGGCTTCGTGTCAGACACACTGCAAGCCGCCAAACTTCCCATGTTGCTCATTGCGTGTCCCATGGAACCACCCGCTGAGCCACCCATTAATCTTGAGACTGCAAGAGAAGAAACATATTAGCATTAATGCGATCAATCGTGAAAATTAACTCACAGGAAATTCTCTCAATCTCTGACGAGGGGAATTTTTTGGAGGGTTTCGTGGGAAGATTTGCCTTTACATGCGAATTGAATTTTCGGAATGAATACTTAATAAAGATATTATAAATGTGAGACAATATATGTTTGAAGCAAGCAATCAACAGATAATGCTCCTGAAATGAGAAAAATATCCACAAACGTGACCATTTCTGTTTGTTCTTGGACATTCTCTAAAAATTGCTACGTAAGTCTGAATTGGCCAGAATACAGCAGCTTCGCTGGAAAGACTCATCTTAAACTTGAATCTCTGTTGACACAGCGGTATTATTTGAGAATTTTCTCAGTTTCTGTCGGTTGATGGGAAATCTTGTAAATCCAGTGAATTTTCAGAGAAAGGATTTGCGAGTGCGCCTCTCCGATGATTGCATTTAAGAAAGCATATACACCCTGATCAAATATTGAGCTTTCCACATGGCAAACATCACTGGCAAATGCAGAGTAAATGTGAATCTAATGCGAGAGCTCGAAATTCACACGAATTTTCATCCTTCAGTCATTCTACAGCTATATGGAATAGGAAATATTTGCAAGAGGCTTGAGGTAGTTTTATGCATCCACAGACGCATGAAAAGATTTTGCTGGGAAAAATGCACGGCGCGAAGAGGCAATTTGTGCAAATATGAGCAGAAGAGATTGTGCATTTATGAAATTGTTGATACTTGAGCCTCTCAAGTAATTGCAAGTGCCCGGGAATCTCATTTGGATGGAGCATTTATCACTGTTGAATGATTATATATTGCAAAATCAATATATGACAATGTCATTAGCTGAACAAATACGCTATCATTTTTTAATTACAACACTTTTGATATGCATTTTCATGAGCTGGTGTCAGAATCTACATGTAATTAGCACAAATTTTGATGTCATCTTGACATTCATTTGTCCATTCTCTGTCTTAATAGATAATGTACTGTAAAATTCCCAACTTGAGATGTCAGAGAAATAATTATACAAATATTTTCAATTCTCAGAATACATGTCTCTGCTGTATTAAGAAAAGGATCAAATTTTAATTGAAACTCTTGCAAAATGAGTTAATAAAGTGAAAATATTATCTTTGCAAAATTTTCTTTCGCTCTTTTCGGTACCCAAATGGAGACTTGAAGCGTGTCCGCCTGGACGGGAAACATACTGAGAAAATATTATTCTAGCCACAACCTCCAATTTGCCACAACATGCTCACCCTCGGGATCTGGTGATGAGATCCGAGGATAATTCAATGTTTTGTGTGTGTGGCAAAACTAATAAAACGGTGTGACTGGGCCAGAATAAATGGTGGAATAAGAGGACAGTGTCAGCGACAGGCGAGAGCCGAAAGAAAACTGGAGGGTTTGGGATGAAAATTGTCGAGGGTGAAAATTAGATTTGCCAAATTGGCCATTTTGCTACTTTTCTGCCTCATCTCACATGATAAGATCTTCAGGCAAATTTGCGGAAAATTCCATGGTGAAACATCTCTTCATTTTCACTCGCGCGGCTCACCATGAAATCTCCATGAATCTCTCGCGCTCTGAGGAATCACATTTCCATACCACAAGCCCTCATTCGGGCTCATGTGATGCTGAATAGAATCTTTCGCGGAGCGAGAGAAAATATTGAGTCACCAAAACAAATAATGGGCTGTAAGAATTTTTCACTCTCACACCAGAAAAAAAAGCCTCCATGACATGGAGAAACATGTGGAAATAAAAATACTCCAAAATGGATATATACACACATTAATTCGATATCACGCACATTGAGAGATGCTGAATGTAAATTCATTTTCAAGAAAAATATCTCCCAATACAGCACAGCAAAGAAGTGAGTGCGGAGACTGAAAAAGCAGCCAGGCAAAGAAAGATCCCAAAAAGCCTCGTTAACCCAACAATACCAGTGATTATTAATTTTTTCGTCCACTCTCTTTTTTTCAACACACATTCTTTTTTCGCCTTGTTTGTGCTTGGCGTTGAAAGAATAATAATAAAAGAGGTATGTAAATAAAATCATTGATATGAAGGAGACGTAAGGTGGCATGGAAAAAAATTCTATTCAGCTGTAGGAGAAGAAGTTCTGTATTAGATAAATTTTGATGATTATTTAATTGTTATCAGCGCGAGATCATTTTTCCAGGAAGGACACTTTGCGTGGGGAATTTGAGGAATGCCAGAAAATAGTGAAATTGAGCTAATTTTCGCGTTGGTAATAAGAAAAAAAGCAATGCTGAGAAATTTCTGATTGATGCGCCCCTCAAATTTATCTGACTCAAGCTTTATGACACAAATTTGTCTCAAATAACACTTTAAACAATCAGGAGTGATTGAAGTCTAATGTTTCTGACACTTATTAGTTTCCTGGGTCGTGCAGGAGGACGCACTTGAATGTCTGGATCGGATTTCATTTGCGTGTATCAACATCAAATGAGGGATACCGCGTGCCTTTTCATCCACTTTAGGCGTATCAAACCGCACACGAGAAATATTTCACACATTTTTCTTCACAGCACTGATTTTTTTTTCCACAAAAGATCCACGAGTGAGAAGGATCGAATTTCCTAGTTCCGAGTGCATTGCTAAATAACATTAAATTTCATACATTTAGAGACAGCAATTATCACCAATTTTCCCACCCATCGATAAAAGAAAACACTGTTGGATTGAGGAATCAATGTCCCAGGCGTGTGATTCTTCCCGACATGATAAAAAGTTTCTTTTCCGGGGGGATGAAGGGAGGGTGGAGTAATTTTTTGTTGTAGAATCAGCGAATAAATTTGTTTGCATAAATATTCAATTGGTGCCTAACACTTCGAGCGCGCGCCGATGGTGACAAGGAAAAATGCCTCCCATCTCATTCCAGATAATCCCATTGATATCCTCGCAAACATTTTAGCGCGCCTCAAGCCTGTATAGACAGCGTCGGCATGTGAACAAAGATTGCTGATCGAATGGGAGCTCCTTGAGTGTTTGCTGAAGCATGCGGAGGTTTTTCGCGCCATCAGAGATTTCTGCAGCGATGGCAAAAAGCAGGAGGGGACCCTTCATCGCGCCAAATCTCGACAGAGAGATCAAAGAGAGAGAGAGAGCTTCCTTTGACGGGTGATCACTTACTTGCGAAGCGCGGATCGTTGGCTGTGGACCCGTACCAGCCGGCGGAACTCCGCATGTCGGTGTAGTGGCCGGCCAGGGAGAGATTGTCCGCCGGAGTGCAGTAGCTCTGCACACCGGGACTGTGATACAAAGGCCCCATGGCGTAGGGATTCGCCATTCCCGTGCTTGGCCCCAGAGCACTTGGCGAATTGACGCTGCTGCCGCTGGAGTTGGACCTGCAAATTTATACACACTGTCACTTTTTTAACCAAATTATTGTGGTTTTGTTAATTGCAATATCCTGAGCATTATCAGGGAGATTTTTTTGATGTTTTATTTCAGTGCAAGGAATTAAAAATCATTGAAAAATTTTTGTTTCCTTTGTTTCACTATTACTTAAAAATTATCGTTAACGCAAATTTGAAAAATTTTTAAATACAAAGATTTTAATAAATTTTATAAGTCGTTGATGATGATGGATTGGGATTGATGGAATTACATTTTAATCTAAAACGAACCTGTAAGGCGAAGGCGGATTGGCGCTAAGTTCTAATTTCCTGTACGACTCCTCAATAGGACTGAGAATGTCCGTGACTGAGAAGGGTGTCGAGTGACTGTGGAGCGAATTGTGCTGGAGTGACTGCAGATGCTGGAGACTCGTGAGACTGTGATGATGATTGTGCTTGGGCGACAAGCTCATAACCAAGTCCACACCATTTAGATCGGGCAGCCCATGTTCCTGGTCGGGATCCTCTGGAAAGGCTCCAGAATTTGTGGTGGCCAGTATAGTGGACATGCGTCAGGAAGGTGATTGCCACTTTCGTGCGCTCTCACGCGGTCACTATTTCACTATGTATTTCTGTGGCACTGGCTCGAAATCACGCACTCGCTTCACGAATCTGTGTATCCATCTGGCGCCGTGACACTCTCTGTATTCGTCCTCCTCGATTGGAGGATGCAATTCACTTTGTCTCAAGTTAGTAAAACTACTCTAATGGTAAATTCCTTAAAATTTCACAGTATATATGTTAGTCTTTTCTCGGGCAAATTCTCTGGGCTTTCCAGGCAATTCCTCAGGGGATGCGTGTTGGAATTCCGCTCGCGTCGAGTGTCACTGTGGTGAGAAAGGGAAAAACTTCTCACTCCTCCACTGAGAGGTCCTCATCACTTCCACATTGGGTATTGTTGGAGACGAGTCAATTGGCCATGCTGGTGGCTCCTCTTGTGCGCGAAAAGGAGTCCTCCGGGGCCCCGATGGTTTTGGCAGGAGGCAGAAAAAAGGTGGTGGTGTGAAAAATTAATAACAATAACAGAATTGAACACCTCTGGAGGATTTTTGGATGGTGGCCACTCGACACAAAAGTCCGTCAAATGAAACAAGAGGTCTACACAGTACTGAGGACGAGTGCTTCTCAGATTGCTTGTGATAGCACTCCAAATCCATATGAACACCACTTTTTGCCTGTTGTATAGTCGCTGTCGTGTATGGATGACGAGAAGTCGGGGCGTCGACAAGCTAAGTACACACCTTTGCCCGCACTGTATGGAGAAAGGCCCTGTCTCGTTCCCCGGGGCGAAAAAAGCGCCGATGTAGCATCGTCAGTGTGTGCGAGCATGACACCAGCGACAGAATTATCCCACATTCATCCTCACCTCCTTGCCAGGCAGCTGAAGCATGTACCCCAGAATGTCATCGATGGTGTACATAGGGGTAGGGAATGGCATGGGAAGCATCACCAGCTTCAAATACACAAGAGTCGCCGAACCATAAGCACTCTTCTTGCACTCCAACTGTGAAGCTCTCTCCACGCGGGCGGGGCTTTCGATGATGCTATCCAACCAGATTGGGTCTGTGAGTGATTTCGATGGCAATTGGTTTTGGTGCTATGTACCTCCTGGACGGCACTTAAGGCCATACACACACGCCAGCGAGAGCACAGTGAGTTTCCAACGCACACAGGCGCGCACACTGCGACGCTCCTGATGCCGAAGGGAAAAAAGGACTCTGCAGAAAAATACTGCTTTCTGACACACTCACCAGCAACATATGCAAGGGGACCTGAATGGCATCCCAACCCCCTGTTCGCCGCCAGGCAATTTCGACAGGAGGGCTCGGATCGTTGCTCTTGGTGGGGTTTCAAGGAGAAATCCTCGCACAGCGGAAATTCATCATTTTGCTGCAATTTAATTTCCATCAGGTATTCGCACAAAAGCCCGTCGCCAAGGATCAAATGGAAGAAAATTGCGCAGATGAGACGCATTCCAGGCCGGATTTTCAATCTGGTTGCCAATGCGAGGGAGTCCTCTTGAATTGTGCTGCCAGGATAAAGCGACGCTGGGAGTCAATTTCAGAGTGCTTCGCCAGTATATTTGTGCTGCAAATAGAACGACCACAATTTCAATGCTAGATTTAGGAAATATATGGAAATACATAGCGCAAAAATTGCACATAAATCGGATCAGTTGTAAATACACGAACACAAAGCCTTTCGGCCAATCCCACTTGATCAGCTCAATTGCACAGAAAAACCCAGTTGCTAAGTGCTAAATTAAAGATAACTTTAAAAAAAATCATAGGATTTATAGCAATTCGTATAACATTAAATTGTACAATCTTTTGACGTAGTTGTGCGCTTATAAAGTGTCTGAATAATATGTAGTAGCGAAAATTAGTTTAGGACACCTATAAAATTTTGGGACAATTTATTTTTGGTATTAAAAAATCGATATTTCTTTCAAGTTTGGTGATATTTACCTTAAGATAAAAAATCATTAGAATGTAATGACCTTTCAATTGGCGTTAAGATCATTGCGATATCTCAATTCGGGGCTGAGATATTGCAAACTGCAGAGAGATGTGCGCAAAAGGGCAGCGAAAATTAAGTTAGGACAATACTGACTAGGATAACCACATTAAATTATAAGTTTTGACTTGCCAACTTGCTTATTGTATGTTTTTAGCTACCGTTTAATGCTTTTGTATCATTTCTTTCGCACAACCGCGGCCAAGTTTATCATTAAAGAACAATCATGTAGTAAACTCAACAGAATTTCTAATTTCAAATAAATCTAACTCAGTGTTTGAATAGGACAAAATAGTTTACAAAGATTTGATTTTCTTCTTTCTATATAAAAATTGATAAGTTAATAAGCAATATTTTTATGTGTTTACTTCAGAAGAAATTGTTGCAGATATAAATTTACCATTTCATAGCTAATCGACCCACGCGAAACCCACTTTAACGTTGACTTTAAAGAAATCCAGGATATCTTCGCCATGCTATCTCAATGAGACAATCTTCAAGAGTCTTTGTCATGAAATCTACGAAATTTTTTTGTCTCCCTGCCTCCCAGAAAAAGTTTCAATCCGTCTTTTCGGCAAGACTTTCAAACGCTAATTTTATCGCGAGTAAACAAACAAATTGCGATAGAATAATATTTTTCCAGAGTGTGTAATTGCGTCAGAATGGACTTTTTGCACGCACACACGCCACACAGAACAATCGTCAAAGCATTGCGTAACTGTGTTTTGGCACTCGTGGAATGCAAGAGCGAACGGGAGATCTGTGCGAGGAAGGGTCCTCGAGATGTGCTTCAGTTCGCTCCCGTGTGTGCCGCGCACAAACAACAGAGCGGATCTTTGAGTCTCCAGCTGGAGAGATCATCTAATCGAGATGCTATGGAGGCGGTCAATGGCAGAGGCCCAAATGCCGCCCTATAATGGCAATGAGGCAAATATTTATAAGCACAGCTCTTGAGATCGATACGGATCTGAGATTTCCCAGAGACAGAGTGAGAGTGAGAGAGAAGCGAATTTGGGATTTCAAGGGAGTTTTTCTAGTCTTCCGCGCTTCGTGCAGAAATCGATGCACTGACGGAGGGAAAAAGGCTGAGAAGGAAATGGCAAAGCGCGTTTGTGTTTCCGAGCGATGCACTTCAAGAGGGAGAGAGCTTTCCTTGTCGGTGGTCAGAAAAGTGGCGGGATGAGGGGCGGAGAGGTGACTGCCATAAAACACCGCACAAGGATTATCGAGTGCAGACGGAGTGCAGGAAGGGTGTGAGTGATACTCGTAACACATATAAGTAGCATATAAAAGTTGTTGACGTCGAAGGGCTCCTCCAAGAGCTCTCGACGAGTCTCATTGACCGGCGGAGCTGAGGATCCTTGTCTCACGCGCGCACTTTTCATCCTCGCTCTGTCCCTCTTCCGACTCACTTTTCACTTCCACCTCTCGGTCTGAGGCTGTCCAGGTCGCACATCCCGAAAATGCCCGCGTGTCCTTCCGTGCACTGATCCCAGGACTTTTCACCTCCCGCTTTTCTCGCCGAACTCCTCGCATTGCCATTCCATTTGTTTGTTTTGCACTTGATATTTTGGAGTCTCTGCAATTATTTTAATTGCTTTCCACCCTCGCTCGGCACATTATTGTTTACTTTTCATCCTGCCAAATTAAATGGGAAAATCCTCTCTCTGTTGGCCTTTCCAGTACGACACACGTCGCTGAATGTCAATGGACAAATTTGCAAAAATATGAGTCCACAGTCCAAATAAAATGAATAATAGCTGATGTGACATGAATTTCAGCTCCTGATCCCAAACCTGGAGACATCGCGCTTACCTGTGTGAATTTGCCTCATTGTTGGCAACATCATTTAATACCACATCTCTCAATGGACTCAATGAAGCTATCAATGGTCGCCCTGTAATTACACATTAAGAGAGCGAAAAGAGGAAAAGAGTGATGAATTGAGGGTATCTTGCGTGGGTAAGAAAAAGAGCTGGAGAGGAGGAGATTATTTGAAAGAAAAAGTGCTGCCGAGGAAGAGCCACAAAGGGAATTCCTCGTCATGGCATTGTTGAACGGCAATAGTTGATGTTTACAAAACACCAATTATATGCATTCACCCACCCATTCAAGTGAACGAGGGGATGATAAATGATGGATTGGCCCCGGAGGCAATATTATGCATGACATCACTTGATGCCATCATCGAGGCACTTCCTTCCACGCTCGACGCACCGGAGAAGCCGGCGGCTCTCAAATGATTACAGGACTTGCAATGGGATTAGGCCATGGCAATGATTTATATCTCAGACAGAGTGACGACAATTGGCTCTTCACTTCCGAGAGGACTTCTGGTATTCTCACGAATATCCAATGTTTTATTGAAATTGTTTCGAGAATTGAAAGTCACATTGAATTACTTTTTAATTCGAATCAAGAGTAAAATGATCAAAAGCGTGTAAATTCTTTCTTTAGGATCAGAAAAATCCTCGACAAGTGCTTAAATTGAATCTTAAAATTTTCTATTCTTATTTTCAAAGTGTATTTCTGTGAACTCTTAAAGAAGTATCAAATAGAACCTTAAGAGATTCATTATAAGTTGAGAATCATTGCACATATTTAAAGTGCTGAAAGTTTCGCGAATTTGCCAGACAAATTATCTCTCCCTTGATTCTGAGTTTGAAAAGAAAATTCATCTCTCAGTAAACTTTTTTTCACTTAGTAAAGTGCGGCAAGTGTGTTTAATAATAAGGTGAATGAAGAATATTGAAATGAAATGATGCAAGTGGAAATGTATTCTCTCTAAATAGGATTATTTGTGTCTTCAAAGAGCGAAACGCACTGATGCCCTTTTATCCATTGGACCTGAATAGATCCTTCGTTCCTCCCATTCATTTTGTGCTTGTCCTTCACTGTAATTAAAAGTTAGTCCACTCGTGGGAAGAAGAAGTGGAGAATCAAAGGAAGAATGGAAAAATCGTCCATTGAAGCCATTGAAACAGAGGAAAAGCTGCGACAAATTCTGTTGGAAATTGCGGAACCAGAAAAGGTGAAAGATGTGTCTGGGAGGGCTGTATTTGCAGAAGCATTGGTGCCTGCTGCTGCTCTGGGCAGGAGGGTGAGCACGAGATATATGGAGAATGTTACCAGTGAGATCCACTTGAAAATTTTGTATTATATATAGAACCCGACATTTATGCAATAACGCATGAATTGCTGCACTTTCAAAAGGACCGTCCTCCGAGCTTCAGGGGGGTTTAATCGCATTTCACAGACCATGCCATGGAGCGCTAATCTCAACTTCACATCACTATTGTGCAGAGAGTGTCGAAATACGCCATTTACCACACAATTTGATACAATTTCTATTCAATAGTTGTTGTCTAGCTATTCACTCTTCGCTCTCATGTGAAATTGGGAGGGGATTTTCCCCTATTTCTGACATCGTAATTTTTAGATAGAGTATTGATATGGTAATGAGATGTATTTCTTTATTTTATTGCATTAAATTTAATATAAGAGCATTTTACCGTTGTAAGTTAAATCACAGAAATACAAATTTCCCGCAAATGTACTTTTCCGTACTAGTCGCGAGTGGCGCTATTGTCGCAGTGAGGATGTTGCTGGCACACTGGCATGGCAGTAGTTTCCGGCTGTGCAAAAGGTGTTCGCAAAAATGAATATTTTAGTGAGAAATCTTAGTAAATTGCGAATAAACACAATTACTAACACCTGCTCGAGTATTCTCCTTCAGCAGACAATCAATCCTCAAGTGCAAATTGCCAGAAAGACGAGTTTCTTCGTGAAATGTAAGAAAAACTGTGCTTAACCTCAATTGCTTGCGCAATGTTTTTCTTTGACAAATTTCCTTGATTTCTGTTTTCGGGGATTTCTTCCAGTGCCCGCTGAGCAGATATGGAAGGGTGTGTATTCTGTGAGCAATGCCGGAAGGAAGAGAGGTCGCGGACGTGGAGCAGCTAAGAAGAAAGGCAGAGACTTGAATCGCGGTCAAGTAATTGGTGTGGGCAAGATAAACATGGTCTGGCCAGGTCTCAATGCTCCTGTCGTGCGCGGCCGGGAGATGGTGAAGCGTGAGGAGTTGCCAGAGGACAAGGAGCGTGAGGCGAAGCTGATAAAACTGAGAGATTCCATGGGCTTCCGGCGGCTGGGAAGGATCAATCCAATCGATCGCGGATGGTCAGGACACAAGATGCCGGGCAGGAGTATTGGGCCGCCGGATCCAATTGGAGACCAAACATTCGATGGCTTTGACACGCGCGTGCTGGAGCTGAAGCAGGTCTTCGTCATGAAGGGAAATGTGGGCAGGAAGAGACGACTGTCCGTGATGGCGGTGACAGGAAATGGGAATGGCATTGCTGGCTTCTCTGTGGCTAAGGCGATTGACAACAAGACCGTCCTGAGGAAGGTGAAGAACCGCGCTGGCCAGAAGCTGATCCACGTGGAGCTCTGCAATGGACACACGGTGTACCATGACATCTTCTGTCAGTTCGGAGCCACGAAGATTTTCATGCAGAGAAAGCCCGAGGGTTACGGGCTGATTTGCCACAGAGCTATCAAGACTATTTGTCAAGTTATTGGCATAAAGGATTTGCACGCCAAAATTGAGGGCTCCACGAACGTGCAACACATCGTGAAGGCATTCTTCATTGGAATGCTGAAGCAGAAGACTCACCAGCAACTCGCCGAGGAGAAGGGTCTTCACGTGGTGGAGTTCCGCAAGGATCAGGGTAATTTCCCCACTGTCGTGGCCTCACCAACTAAGTGTCGCACGGACGATGAGATTCCCAGCAATGAAATCATGGATTTCACTCAGCACGGCCTCGACGGGAACATTATGCTGAAGAGGAAGAAGTACAAGCCCTTCTACCTGGGCACCTATGGACACAACAAGCACCTCAGGAAGCAGGAGACCAAGCGAGGTCACTTTGAGACCATAATCGACATGAAGGTGCATCACGGGGAGATCAAGAGCTTCTACACTGATAAGTATCCGGAATGCAGGCCATTCGTGAGGGCCAAAAAGCAGGCTGAAGAGTAGAGAATACTTAGTGAACAGTGAGCATTTCTAGTGCAAGGACAGTTGATTTTCAATAAAAACTTAATTGAATCCATTAAGAGAAGATTCCATTTATTTTTAGACCTTTTATTGCCTCTATTGTGAATTTGTGTGAGGCGCGAGGGATGAAAGAATGGATGAAAGCCCCTTTGTTTGTTTTTAAATTCCGATCAGCTGGTCTCTCCACAGCTGATTGGCTGAAAATTGGCCACCAGGTGGCATGAGCGGCGGCAAGTTGTGGGAAATCATCCAGCCATCCAACTGCCCATAAATTACACTGCAACTATTTTGTCACTACACGTCGTTTAGTGCGCACTTCCTAGAGGGAATTATTGCCATTTTGCCTTCCATAACTGTCTGTGAATTCATGTGGTGCTAGATAGTTTGGAGTTTGTGGGGTGTTTTCGGTGGATTATCGTGTAATTCGCGCACTTTGGCCGCGGAGTTGCTGTATTGAGGCGCGAGCACGCATGAGGAGAGAAGGCCAGAACAGTGAGGCGTTGGTCAGCCGGGTAGTTTTTGACAAAACAAAGGAAGAGTGCAGAAAAGTGTGTTGAGACAGAGCAAAATGTTGGGCGGAAAATACCCGTGAAAAGTTCATCTGGCTGCCCAAATTGATGTGTAGGCGCTCGCGGGAGTTACGCAATAGCATTTGGCGGTGTGAAACCTTGTGGCCCGTGCGTGCATATGCGGGAAAAGTGCGTCTGACTGTGGCGTGTCACGGAGTGAGAGACTGCGGAAGACAGAGGGCGCACAGCAGAGGCTGATCGGGGGGCCACAGCACAGACACGAGCGGGGCAACCAGCACACGCGATGCCCTGGTACGCGCTCTGGTCGGACGTGATCAAGAAGAAGGTGTGCAGGTATCTGCTGCAGCGCTATCTGGGGCAGTTCCTGCAGGAGAAGCTCTCCCTGGAGCAGCTCAATGTGGACCTGTACAACGGCAAGGGCACCGTCTACGACGTCGCGCTCTACTCCGAGGTGAGCATGGCGCCCCAGGGGCGCTTCTGCGACCGTCGCGGAAAAAGGACAGAAAGGGGATGGGCGGAAATCTCTCAATTGCGTAGTGGGAAAATGTCCCAAAAAAGCACCCGTGCACACTTTTCGCGCTCGGGGAGACAGCGCGTGTGAGCCTTTTTCGGGGGCGACGCGGCAGCATTGAACTTATGTAAATCACTTCTCGCACATCGCAAAAGTCTTCCGGAGAGGAAAACACTGAGAAAAAAAGTCACACACTAGCGCGAGAATGTTGAAAAGATCACGCATTGCGGTGATTAATTACGCGAGGTGAATTTTTTACGGCTTGCAAAATATGTGCGTAATTCGCTTTATCTCTGTTATCATGGCTTTGAAAAGTGGTTTATTTTTCTAATGGGAAACCTTGTCAAGTGCAGCGATGGAATGTAGAATAGTTTTTAGAATATTGTAAAGATGCGTACGCGTAAAATATTGCTCTCGATCACGCACAAATAGCGTCACATTCTTCACGTGTTTGCTTCAATGTGGATAGATTGCAAGTTGAGAAAAAAAGGCCCATCCATATTTCGTCTCTCACTCACACTTTTGCGTATTTCTTGCGTTCGCGCGAATAATCGCGAGATTGAGAGTGTTTTTTTCCTCATTTCGTCTTTTTTCTACACACACACTAGACTAGAGTGTGAGACGCAGAAAAAAGCTGCGAGTTCAATGTCTCAGACGTTCAGTTAAATTTCCTTTTTTGTAATTCTGGATGTCCTCAAGTCGCGAGGAAATTATCTGTCTCTGTGTGTGTGTGTGTGTTTGTGGAGGAAAAATTCAGTGCGAAGGAGGCAAAGTGGGTCACATTAGAACTGAGAGACAGAGTGAGAGATAAACCATAAATATATGTTTTTCTTATCAGGCGATCGTGAAAAAAAGTGTCGAAGTAGAAAAAGAGCGAGATTGTTTTGGGATTTTGTCACTGAATCACACTTTAGCTTTTGCGTCTTCGCGAAAGTGCTAAAAACACACGAATGCGCACAAATACAAAGCTTCACATGGTTTGTGTTTGAACGCGATTCTCTCATCTCTCTTGTCAAATTTTATATTCAAAAGACTTGTAAATATATTGTGAAATAGATAATTTTTCAATAACTATTTTTCCATCAAAGAGGTGAAAAGAAAAAAGAAGAAAAACATGTGGCGAAACATTTGAAGAGCGCGCGCGTTTGGAAGCGAAAAAGATAAGGCCAGAAAAGCCATCAGAATTGGATGCTTCTTTGTCTGAAAATGAGCAAAAGTCTTGTGCTGTTTTCGTATGGTGTGTGCAAAAAAGGTAGCAGAAAGGCAAAAGAGAGTCTCTCAAGTCTTCCTCCAGCGTCTTTTTGTCCGACTCTCCGCGTGTGTCTCGGCCAGCTGACCATTTAAAATCATATGTTTTTTGTTTTGTCGTCTCTTCGCCTCTTTGTGACTTCTATTTACCAACATTATCGCACCGTCCATTCGCGAATGTTTCATCATCGCACACTCGCTCTCCATGAGAATTTTAATGACTTTTTTTCTTCTGTCCACATTTGGAGACGCTCGAATATATGCAGGAATAATAATAATAATAATAATTTCCACAGCACCTGCCGAGACGCCGTGTCTTGGCGGGGCCGAAATAATGCTCATGTGGCGCAGGCAAAAATGCCATTTGCAAACTATTAAAAGCGATCACTATCGGCTGAAAGTATGTACTTTCCAAGGGAATTCTTTCAACTGCCGATATTCGTTGTTTCTCCACGGTGAATTCACAATAAAAACAGCTTGAAGGAATTTCTTTTGATTGTTTATTGGGGAAATACTGAATGTCAACTTACGAAATGCACACCCTCAATTCCTTTTAAGTCACCTTGAGTGAGTTCATGGTGTGTTGGAACAGTTCTTCTTGTAGTCTTTAGTTAGTTCTGACGAAGAAGATTTACTTTGATTTTCCTGTGTTGTGATAGTTTGATCTATTTTGGAGAAAAGTGAATGAGAGTGGAAGAAAATTCTACTTCCTTTACCATCTTATGTCGTGTCAGGGTTTAAATGGAACATTGATGACTACAAAAATATCTTGTAGCGACGAAAACACGACGAAAGAGAGATTTGTTTCCGACTCCACAAATATACAATGATGATGATTCTTCGGTGTAAAAGTCTATTAATAGGCAGACAATTCATGAACTTTACCGTGTGTAGAGAGTGATAAAAACTGTAGAAAATGCTACACTTTTCGACGCGACGTGCGGATTAGCAAATTCAAACGACAAAACACTTGAAATTCAATTCCATCTCGTTAATTCTCTCCACTCTTTTTACCTTTGTAGGCCCTCAATGAGCTGTGCCAAAGTCAAGGATGGGCCCTGGAAGTGATCGAGGGCTACTTGGGCTCCGTCACGGTGAATATACCGTGGAATGCCCTCATGACGGAGGACAGTTTCATCGAAGTGTCTGGCCTGTATTTGGCGCTGAAGCCAAAGCCAACGACCAAGGAAGGCCAATCGGTGCTGGAGTCCATGTGGTCCTCCATGAGCAGCTCGATGCAATTGGCGCAGGATTGCATGGATCGCGAGGGTGAGAATCTGGCACAGAATGTCCAGATGAGCGCAATGGAGGGCATTGAGAGATTTGCACAGATCATCGATAATGGTGAGTTGAATTTTGTAAATGATAATAAAATTGTGTTGTCGTACAACGCAATTTGAATCGACAAAGTGAGTGTGTGTTGATTAGTTCGCTGTTAATTTACATAGTAAATTCAAATCAAATTGTTCTTTCAGGTCGAGGTTTTCTCTGACCAAAGACTGTTTTCCTATGCAAAAATTCCAAGAGAAAAATTATTTTTATTTTGCACACTCATTTACAATTCCTTTTGCCACCTTATTTTCAATGCCGATTAATCATCAAGTGGAATATATTTTTATTTTTTTCTTACTTGATTTCCCTTCTGTTGTCTCACATTTTGGGATTTAAGGCATGTCGCGTTTTTTGTTGTTTGGGAAGGATGAGTCCAATCTCAAATGCTCTTTTGTGTCTCTTGGGTTTAATGACGAAAGTATTGACTAATCTTGCATTGTTTTGGGGTGAATGAAATTTAATAGCAAACAAATACACCGCAAGCTATTGGTTTTATTGTGACTCGGAGAGTGATTTGTGAGGTGATTGACTGAAGAGTGCACAATCAATCTTTCTCTGTTTTGACTAATATTATTGTGGTTTAGTCCACAGGGTGGACTTTACACACACACACAAACACAGAATTTCTCAAAGTCGCAATTTTCTAATGCAATCTGATATGATGTTTTCTTTTTCGAGTCTAATTCTCTATACGCGATCGTCTCGAACACGTGTCAACATTGCACAATCGCGCACTCTTTAGTGATCTGATCATCGCAGTAAAGAAAAATTCCTCAGTGTTTACTCTCAACATTGTTGATATATTGTACATTTTGCCAATCTCACAGTGCGTTCTCTTCAGATTTATTGTGATAAATGTGAAGTTCTTGTTTATTTTTGCAAACTAATCAAAAAGATTCCCTATTGCTCTATATATTTATCTCACATTGCACAGTAATAGAGAGTTATTCTTTCTGTTCAGAGTTGCGCGAGTAGCGATGAAAAAAGAGCTTCACTATATTGATGTGTGTTGTGTTGTGAAACCTCGCCCACGAGGCTCATTTTTCTCCTCAAGTGCGTGCTAATATTTGTAAATTCAAGTAGATTTTGTGAATGTTTAGTGGAGGGGAAGTGATTATCACTGGTAAAATCATAAATGTTTTGTCCAACAACAATGCACAGAGAGAGAAAGACAGCGCAATAATAAATTAATCGAGGGAATACTGTCATTTGTTATTTTAATTGAGAGTGTGACTTTTTGTGTAATAAAATGGGTTGAATAGGGAAGAAGAGATAAAATATGTTGGACTTTGTTGCTATTTTAGCGATATTTTGAACTATTCAACATGGGGGAAATTGGAATATATTTTTCTAATAATAGAATTTATGTGTGTGCCTGTGTGTCTGGTGAACAAAGAGCAGGAGGATTTCAGTGTAGGAAAAAAAAGAAAGAACACGGAAGACTTTTTGCCTCTGCCCGATAAATAGTTTGTTGATATATTTTTCGATATGGATTTTTAATGGCTATTTTTTCTCTGTTTTTCTCTCATTGTCTTGCAGTTCTCAATAGGATAAAGGCCAAATTTGTCGACACGGTGGTTCGACTGGAGTATGTGTTGCCGAATCAACAGAGAGGAATTGCAATTGTGGTGAAGATCAAGAAGATTGAGTATCAGAATGAAGTGGGTGGCGATACGCAGGAGAGTGGAGACAATGCCAACTCTGCCGGCGCTCCTGAGAGTGACGGATCACCCTCGGCGTCACGCAAAAAGTCTTACTTCATCTCCACACATGCTATTCATCACATTGTGTTCGAGGACATTTCGTTCTACACGGAGGAGTTCATCTTGGTGGATGACAGTCGCAAAGGCCAGAGTCGAGCGTCGAGTGAACCACTGAGTGACATCAATGAGCAGTTCCATAGCACAATCTCCAGCATGTCGTCCACAATGCAGGACAGCCGAGAGACATTCCTGAGTGAGGATCGCGAGGAGGCGACTGGCGATGACGAGGATGATGTTGGGACGAAGATTGTGACGAGCGGACAGATCCTGATGGGGCGTCTGCGGACGCGCCAGGAGGTGCGGATTCGCATGAAGCAGTCTGAGAATGTTCCTGGACCAAAGGTTGAGATGGATCTCAGTCTCGGCGCCATGGAGGTGTTTTTGTCGCCACGTCAAGTGCATCTGTTGCTATGTCTCAGCGAGAGATTCACCGGAGAGGCGGCGGCCAGTGGTGCCGCGGCGACAGATGATGCGTGTGCATCAGGTGCTGAGAAGCAGACGCCTAGACAGGTGCCTGTGGCCAATGTGGCCCTGTCGACGGGCACGCAAACGCCCTTCAATCCAATGTCTGGCGGATGGTCCAGCAATATGTATGGTGAGTCACATCTTGGCAATTATCTGGAATGCATATTGAATTAAGTGATAATGGCAAGCTTGTTGCAAATATATGTGAAAAACATGTACTTTTCCAAGCAATTCACACAACCAATACAGAGATATCGTGAGGCATTTGCATTAGTGCAGGTCAAGAAGATGTTTAAACAAGTCACAAAGACAGTTAATTGTATTATATTTGAGATATAATCTCTATGTGTTTGGTGACATCTTAGCTTATTTACTCAAATTAACTCTGCTGAGATTAATTGAAGTGAATGCCTGGCCGAGGTTGAGGGAAATAGTCCGTGTGGGAGACAGTTTAACAGTAAGCGACAGTGATTTACGAACAGATGTATGTAAAAATAGAGTTCTTCAATATGTTTCTTTATTTAGGTCAATGTATATATAAATGCTATACACATTTTATCATTTATATCCTTATTTAGTCATTTATGTAAGCAAGAATTTTCATTATTTGATTTTATTTCTTCTTGCAGATGATTCAGCTAAATCATGTCAGCAAATCTTCTATTCTATTGCCGAGCCACAGAATCCCGTGGGTGGAAATATCTTTGATTCTGTGATGTCCTCGAGTAGCTCCATGACGAGTTCCATGAGCTCAGCGACGAATTGTGGCAAGAAGGGCGGCAGTGGCTTTGATGTGGACAACTCCATGATATCACGCTTTGCCATGCGAATTGCCTCTATTCTCGTGATTATCCTCCATGAGGACATTCTGTTTGAGAGCTCACTGGATGCACAGCAGTGTTTGCCACTGACGTCGGAGAGTGTGAGCAAGATGAAGATGATGTCAGAGGGATTGTTCCAGAAGCTGCAGGATGTGGACTATGACGGGGAGAACTTCGAGGAGTGTCTCAATGGTGCGCTGACGGATCATCATCTGCGTCTGTGGCTGGCGCCGGTGATTGCTGAGGGTGATGAGCAGAGGAATATGAAGGAGAACCTGATGCAGGTGGCGATATCTGTGGCGCGTGGGCATGTGAAGGAGATTCTCACCGATGTGGCTGTGCCTTTGTTAGATTTCAATCGGGACGAGTCTTCCGCGGCCAGCGGCCTGGCGTGTCGGCCGGACATTGTTGTCAATGTGCACAAATTGGAGAAGATTCGCCATCGTGGTGGCGCCGTGCGCTACTCACTGCCAATCACAACGATTAACTGTGTCCTGGCATCTTGCAACACTGAGATCGACATCTCAATTTATGATCGACTGAAAGCGGTGCTAGACGAAACACCCTTCGACGGTGTATCGTCCAATGTAGACTATAGGACATCTGCCAAGGAGCCAACTCAGACCACCACGACAATCGTGGTGGCGTCACAGTGTGTGGATTTGAAGCTGCGCTTCCCCATTCCTGACCTTCGACCTCTGCACGATCCACAGCGCGTTCCCTGGTGGCGACGAAATGTGCGTCCGGACTTCCTTACACTGCGCCTCCATGGCATGAAGATGACAAATGTGGCAACATCGGGATATAAGGTGGAGGCTCGGGAGATTCACATGTTCTATTGTGAGAACGACAGGGCGCCTAGTATAGCCATTGGGCGGGCCTCGCAGCGTCTTGACGCTGAAACGCAATTGATTGATATTCCAGCGGTGCTAATTGAGGTGATTCCCGAGGAGAGTGATACGATGAATCTCCTGGATCGCCTGGAAAGGGAATCACCGACGGAAAATGTGCAGAAGAAACCAAATCCCACACCGTTTAGCTCAAAGAGAGTCTGTCGCGAGAGTGATACACCGCACAAGAAGAGTTCCAATGGTGAGTTTTTCATTTAACATCACTCTAACAATTTATATTTACTTGTAAATTTTTTTTTATTTAACAGATGACACAGAAACACTCATTATACCTGGTGACTCGATGGAAATGTCCAACTTCTGTGACTTTGCGTACAAGAATTCTCGCCTGCGGATAAAAATCAATCTGCCACTGGTGAGTCTTCAGCTGCGCTCCAAGCATCTCTATGAGATACTGTACAATAGAATCAACTCGGATCTACTGCTGTGGGAGCCAGCAGCTCGAAGTGCCACTGTGCCACAGCAGACAATTGACAATTTTCTCAATGTCGGCATGATGGACTCAATCTATGCGCCGGCAACATCAATTCGTGCCATGGCGTCTGACTATTCGGCCACAAACACTTCGGAATCGTCGGGATCGGGTGAGGATGAGGGCGCCAATGTCTTCTATTCAATGTATGATCGGAAGAAGAGTCGCATGCCGGAGAGACAAGTGAATGAGGGGACAAAGAGCTGTGACTTGTGCATTCAGGTGTGCATCACTGAGGGATTACTCACGATGCAGGCGCCTGTGAGGGATTCGAAGAACCTCGTGATACCTGAACAATTTGGCGAGTATGTGATAAGGGTGGATGGATTGTCGCTGTTCACAGTGAAAGGATATTGTGGTAATGAGAATTTGGGATTTGTCTGTCTGGAGGTGATTGATGCTGATCTCTTTCACTGTGGCATTATCCCATCGCCAAGTTCTGATCCGCCACTCAGATGGTTTGGCTCACTTTTGCCTGAATATCTGCTCAGAACCATCTATAGCACACCCAAGGATCTCACGATGCAGAAGGCGAAGCGTGACAAGGAGCGTGAAATGATCTCTCTTGCAATTCAGATTAAGCATTGTCCGGAGCAACGATTGAAGCGCATTCGCGTGGCGGCTGGCATTGAATTGGCCACATTGAGGCACAATCCATCGCAATCGGAACACACATGGCTGACCGAGTTGCTGGATATGTTTGATGTGGTGGATTATCCAGTGCTGGGATATACAGTGTCTGGCGTTGTGACTGAGATGCATCTTCATCTGTGGGATTGCGCTATTGATTACCGGCCTATCTACTTTCCCTATCGCGCAGTGATAACACTGGGAAACTTTATGATCAGCAGCAACATCACCACTACAGCTTCTGGATGCACACTTCGCTTTGTGGCTGAGGATTGCACACTGTGTCTGGCACCACAGGCAATTGACGCTCCACCGCCGGATATGCTGGAGAGTGATTATCCGAAAATTCACGACAATTTGCACGGTGACTTCAGAGATTTGGTGTGTGTGGTGGAATTGGGACTCTTTGAGATCTCTCTGAGACTGAATGAGAAAGCCACAAGCTATGCGCCAAAATTCGACATGAGAGCCGCTCTCAATGATGTTCACATTCGAACATGTGCAGATTCAGCGCGAGCTCTTGCCCAACTAATTTCTTACATCGCAGCCAAAGGTGATTTGGAGAAGTTCGACACGGTGCCGGAAGAGAGTTGTGATTCAACGGGAAATCTAAGTGAGGCGGATGCTGATCTGCTGTCAGTGAAGTCCAGTCAGACATCTATTCCTGAAGTTACCCAAACGCAGCAGCAACACGTGAACACACTTATGGCTGAAGCGATGCAAGAGAGCGCAATTGAGGAGTCTGGTGAGTCTGTGAAATTATCCTTTTCTGTATGCTTTTGCTGAGTGTTTCTTTTTTCCTATTAGATTACTCAGATGAGGAGATTGAAGCATTGGGTCCGGGTGTGGATGTCTTCTTTTTCCCGGATGAGGCGGCCAAAATGGGTGTGAGTCCCAAGAAGTCCCTCAAGGAATCCACTCCGGACAGTGTGAGCATCACAAGTGGAGAGATTCGGGAGTTGTATGATTTTGAGTCGTCTGTGATGGGTGGTGGTGCGTCGAACATTGATCCGGAGATTGATATTGAGGTGGAGGAGGCACTGCCACAAGTGGCCAAGGAGTTGGGCAGTGTGAGACGTCGTGATATAGCAACTCCGTCCAAGAGTCATCAGCATAGAGGCATTGGTCACATGAGGAACTTGAGTTCGGGCACAGATGATGACTTTTGCTTCATTTCCGAGGAGGAGCGTGTGATTTTCTGTGGACAGAATGAGGTGGCAGTGACGGAGGATCCTATTAGGATTGTTGACAATCACTTTAGTGTGCCAAATAGGAAGCCAGATCTTCTGCAGGCGCCTCATGGCTTCCCCATGGCTGTCATTCGGTACACATTGTGCGAAATGTCTGTCACATGGCACATTTTTGGTGGATCGGACTTTGCCGTGAATGCTCCTGTGGCGCCAAAGAGGGACGAAACGCTTGGTGAGGAGGGAAGCTATGACAACTACAGACTGTCTTATCTGCCCATGTCGGATGTGTACAAATTCGGAGTGTCGTATGCTGCTGAGGGCAAGACTATGACTGAAGGGAGTTTTCGACGACACCATCAACCGACGGGGAAGTTAACCTGGAAGACTCGTGGAGGTCCTCACAGAAGACACGATATTCTGATGGAGTTTCAGTTGCACAAAGTTCGCTTCTCCCATGAGGTGTATCCGAGTGATCGGGAGCAAGCGTCGAGACAGGTTCTCCTTGTGTCAGATCTGGAGATCAAGGATAAACTCGCTGTGTCGAACATCAACAAATTCCTCTACCATCCCTCGAGTGGCCTGATAAAGCCTCACCAGTCACGTGCCAATTTGCTGGTGATTAAGGCTCTGCATCTGCGCTCAGATCTCTCTCTGCCAGCACAGGAGTGTTGTCTGCGTGTCTCCATGTTGCCGCTGCGGCTCAATATTGATCAGGATTCACTTCTCTTCCTCGTGGACTTCTTCCAGGAGTTCAGTGGGGTGGACAGTGCTCCTCCTGTGCAGGAAGGTCAGCGTCAAGCGCCACCATCCATGTCACCACCGCCCATCATGATGGTGGATCTGCCGGAGGCGGCACAGGAATTGCAGGCGCGCAAGATGGTTTCGGAGAATCTGATGCTCCTGATGGAGGATGAGGGAGAGAAGTCTACCACACCAACGACAGCGGATACGGAGGACAATTCGCCCATCTACTTCAGGAGTGTCTCCTTCAGTCCTGAAGTGAAGATCCGCATTGACTACCAGGGGAAGCGTGTGGAGTTGTCTAGAGGACCACTGGCGGGACTTCTGATGGGACTTGGGCAGCTGCACTGCTCAGAGATCCGATTAAAGCGCATTTGCCACAAGTGAGTTATGAATAACTATTGATGCTATTGTATTTTCTATCTAAAAGCACTATGCGCACATAATGTTTTGTTCCAAAATCCTATTCAGTATAAGTTGCAATTGGGGTCAATTGGCATCAAAACAGGGCTGGTTTTAATGAACCAACAGGGCACAATGGAAGGGATAAGGCATATATATATACATATACATATTATGGGAATTTGCCATTGAATTGAGAATGATTTTGAAATTTACATTGTTACACAATCCCTTCACCAATAATAATCACCTCGTTGTTTTGCGTTATTTCGCATTGCAGAAATGGAATTCTCGGCGTAGACAAGCTACTTAATTTCCTCCTTCAAGAGTGGCTGCAGGACATCAAGAGGAATCAGTTGCCATCGCTCCTGGGCGGTGTGGGACCAATGCATTCATTCATACAACTGTGTAAGTAAACAAGAGAATATTTCTTCCCTATTGGTGAGATTAATCTAAATTGATTGTTTGCTTGTTTATTCAGTTCAAGGAATTCGTGACTTGTTTTGGCTGCCAATTGAGCAATATCAGAAGGATGGACAAATTGTGCGTGGTTTGCAACGTGGTGCACAGAGTTTCACGGCACGAACAGCATTGGCTGCTCTTGAAATTACCACACGCCTCATACATTTGCTTCAGGTGAGTGAGTGAGAGAGAGAGAGAAACAGGGAGATTTTGCCACTTTCTTGTGCACTACTCAAAGCATTGCGTCATAGTGCAGGAAGATTAATTGAGGCATTTCTGCAAAATGACGGCAATTCTCGCAATTCTTGTGAGATGACTTAGAAAAGTGGGTGTTCTCTCGTAATATGTATAGCTTGTGGAAATATGCCTTTTCTTGCATGTTTGTGAAATGAAGTGGAAAACTTTTTCAATATGTGGAGCTTTATGTGAAATTGATGGTATTTCTTGGAATGACGGATAAAATCTCATGTGAATTCCACGCATTAGTTGCTCTGGAAAATTTATTAATAGATTCACATATACATATTTTCCAATTCTCCTTGGGAATTTTAGTTGGAAGGCCAAATTACAAGGGTTATCTGTGCAGAAAGGTTGAATTTTGATCCTTTTGGGTTGTTTGATAGAAAAGTTGGACTATCTATTAATTTTCCTGGAATTATTCTGATTTTTGATTGAATTCTTACCGCTTCGGTAAACTTTAAATACATTTTGCAAAAGTAATTACTTTGTCCCCTTTTTGGAGGACTCCTTACAATGTAATGTAAATAGGTAGAATATGTACGTGACAACATATTCAATATTTATGTTTAAGGAAGCACTTTGGAGTATGAAAGGAAGTGCTGTTTTCTATCCATTACTCTAGGAAATTTATTCAGTTGAGAGCATATTTGGTGAGCAAAGATGAATTTATCTCAGGATTTGTGCATGCATAGCGTAAAATTGGATCAATGTGGTTTGTTGTTTTAACACTGAACATTTGCAATTTACAAATGTGCAAGAATTTATGTAGTACAATTTTACTTAACATCTTATGATGAAGAGTGTTGTAAAATGTTTCACTTTGTTTGCAGATCACGGCAGAGACGGCTTACGATATGGTGTCGCCGGGTCCAACCGTGCGCCGTGTGCGTGGCTACAAGAAGAGCAAGAGGAAGCGCGTGCAGCCACCGCAGGACATACGCGAGGGTGTGGCGAATGCATACCAGATTGTGCGCGATGGCATTGGCGAGACGGTGCACACGATCATGGAGGTGGCGGCGCTCGAGCACGACCAGAAGGGCTACACGGGCGCCGTGGGCGCGGTGGTGCGTGAGATTCCCTCGACAATGGTGAAGCCCATCGTGTTGGCCACTCAGGCCACGACCAACGTGTTGGGCGGTGTGCGGAATCAGCTTGTTCCGGATGCTCGCATCGAGGCGCGGGAGAAGTGGAAGGAGGACGAAGACTAACATTGGCCAATATTCCTCTCCACTCACCGCTCTTGGCGATCTTCTGGGTCACTTTCTAAACTTATATCTTACCATTTTTCATATTTTGCCTATTCTTCTTTCCTTTTGATGAGTGAATATGACGATAAGAGAATCAAAAAAAAAACAAGAGAGTCAATTGCCAATTTGATTTGACATATATATAGAAAGAGAGGGAATATATATGTAGATGTGGACTCCTTTATTTCTAACGCCTTTTATCTTAGTTAGGATTTTTATTGAATACAAAATATTACTATACAAAATCAAGAAAAATGAAGGTCTATGAATTTAGTAAGAAAGTGTGAAAATATTTCCAGAAAAAAAGGTTTAAATTACATTATTAAGGAGAAATTATGCGAGGGAGGAGAAATGAAGATATTTTTGTGAAAAATTTAACACTTTCCACTCGACAAGAAATAATTAATTTATCCCTGAGCAGTTGTTTTTTTCTTCCTGTAGATATTGTGAGAGACAAATAGAGCGCATCTTTAATTGGATGAGGTAGTGATGATGATGATGATTGAGAAAGATTATGTCTTTTTTTTATATATATATTTTTTGTGAATTTATGCGATGATTTAGAAAGAAGAAAAATCATTGATAAAATTCTGTGAAAATTAGCAAACATTTTCATGAAAAAATATTTGATTTCCAAATAAATTTATTGAAATGCACTGAAGGACTCTCATTTCTTCCCACTTTTCTTGCTGCTGCACAGAGTTTTCCTCAGCTTGTCGGAAAGGTAATCTCATAGTGAAGAGCACTGGAGTGAATATCTAAGGAGGAAAAACTTTCTCGAGAGTGCAAAATACTTGTAAGCTCTTTTGAGCTTTGAGCTTTGACGACATCGCTCCCGTGAAGTACTTGAGCCAAGCTCTCGGAAAAGTGAATTTGGCAGGCACTTAAGCTGTATCTATTAGGAAGCAAGTCCCATTCAATTTGCAAACTTTTCGCCCCTTCGGATTTTAATGAGCTCGGTTATTGATTCACTTACAAAATTATCCACTTTAGCACTTGCATATTATTTATTATTTATTGTTAATGAAGATAAAGTGATTTTCAGAATAATGAAAAATGTGTTGCTTTGCAATGTTTTCCCCCAATAGAAACCATTCTCATGGTAAATTGTGCGTCCGCAGAAGCCTCATAAGTCGATTATGCAAATTCTCATGGACTCGGCATTCTCCTTGATCACTTTCTTCAGTCTTCACCTTGCCTTAACGCCTACACAATCAGCCAGTGGGTGATAAAAGGGAGAAAGAGCTGAAAAGACATACTAAATTGATGCCACAAATTTATCTACTAAGCTGAATTGAATTTTTTCTCTCTGCTCCTTTCAGCCTCGCAATTTTCACTTTCATCTTTCCGACCAATAATTCAATATTGGCTTCTTTTAACTCCTCCTCTTTCACATTTTTAAAATTTATTTCCCTGCCTCACTCTTGCAAGTCAAACAAGCTTTCCACTTTAAAGTTACATCACGAGGAGTTTTCTTTGTATGGTTGATTTGTTGATTCGTGTCACGATTTTTACAAACAGAAATCCCTCTTAAACAAATTATACGGCTTCATTCGTAGCTCTTCCTCCTCAAGCTCACACATTTTTCATCTCGTGTCTCCAATCCCATTTCTTCACTCTTTGCGCGCATATTAAATGCGACAGTTGGAAAATGTGAATTACAATGGGTGGGTAAATCTTGCAAAATTGTGACGATTATTTTATGACGCTTTCACACCATTTCATCACCGTCCAGGCGCTGACGTGTGAAATGAGGTGGAAATTATTCTTTCATGTTTCGCCTCCTTGAGAATTGTCATTAGTATTTATACCTTCAATTAAAGAAATTAAAACAATTCCACAGTGCCACTTTTCTTTCTGTGGAGCGTGTCGCCAAATTTCCATTCAAGGAGCAATTCTTGAATTGATATTTAAGTCTACTTGACACAACAATCAGCAATAACTTATGCTATATCCGGATTAAGATCCTGACAGAGAAGTTGTTTATTTTCTCTGTCTATATAAATTGTTTATTTAGAGAGAAAGGAATCTTCTGACCTCTTTTCTCAATAACTCTGGCTCATTGCCAATTAAAATCATAATAGTCTTCCATGAGAATAAGCAATCCATCCTAATGGCGTATAATTTGTTGCAATTTATACTCCTTCCATCACGTGCACCGCAGAAGTGAGGAGTTTTTCGAACGGATAAGCATCAATATCGAAGGGAGTTTGAAATGAAGGGTATTTGTTCTATGATATCCACTTAATGCAATAAAATCCCCCGAACGCTTTGCCTTAGACAGCAAATTGTGCTTAAGTTGGCCTCAAATTACAATGAGATAATTAATTTTTCACTGCTTTTTTCCCTTCCTTTTTCCAGCCTCATTACGACCATGGCAAGTAATCTCCACTAATGATAAATTCCCTCTTCCATGTCTAACGAAGATTGTGGATTTTTCCATCCACTGTCTTGACGCCGAAGCCCTTCCTTGTCGCCGAAGAAGCCAAATGCTGAGAATTGCAGAAATTAGTGGCGGGAAAAGGAGAGAAAAGTCAGTAATTTATGCTTCTAGCTGGTTTCCCGAAAATTGCGCCCAAAAGCCGAGAAAGTTTTCACATTTTGTGAGTGAGTATTTCTGTTGTTGGATTACAAGGCTTTCCAAGGGGAAATCTCCTATTTCCTCTCACTAATTAGAAGTGAGGGGAAGTTGTTAATTGGCAAATGTCTCGCTAAGACGACATACAAGAAGAATTCCAAATGACTGCTGCCGAGAGAATTTCCCACAGCAACAAGTTAGTATCACTTTGGATATGATTTTGTTGGACTTTCTCAATTTACAAAGCAGAATTTTAAAATATTACTCAAAAAAAAAACTATTTAATTTAGTAAGAATTTCACTGCAATTCCAAACACGATGTTCTGAAGGATTCCAAGAAACCTCTTCATGTGTAAGGAGATCATCTATCAAAAGCATAATTATACAACTCTTTGGCGAATGCGGAAATGGCAAACCGCAAAACACACTCACAACACACATTCCCACATAGTCACTCCACGTGCCCATCACTGCTTCTCTTCTGCAGACTCTGCGGCAAAGTCCTTAAAATTACCCGTGCTTTGTGCAATTTCCCGGAAATGTATACACAAGAGTCCTTCCTCATTTCTCTCTCTTTCTCTCTCTCTCGGCAGAGATGTGATTTAGCCAGAACATTACCCATCACATCCCAACGACGAGCTCTCCCCGCACGTGCTCGGCATTTAAATACTTTCAATCCTTGCACATTGTCTCCTCACTTCTGCACTTTTGTCCGTAATATCGCCAGGTGGTGCGCAAACATTCTCCCAAAAACATAATTAACACAGTTGGATCACGGATGAAAACCACCATCACATTGTGTAGCCTCATTGCCATTGTCTGTTATAATTTTCTACTGTGTATTTTACCTCTGTTCTCTTACTAAAATGATACAAATATACGAAAATCAAAGAACCAAGTCCACCAGTGCGGTTTCAATGTTAATAACCAATGCATTATTTCATTCATTTGACGTGCAATTCTGTGGAATATAGTTTATTTGACACCTGCAATAGTTGAGTCTTTGTGCCAATTATTTATGAATTGTATTCGCGACTACTTCTAAATGAAAATTCCTTCATTCCCATTGGAAATACGTAATGATTTCCAACAGTGTTTAACTTTTTATTTACAACACTTCAAGTCAAGTCTTATCGTATATCAATTGTGCTCCTTCTGGTGTATTACGTATCGCAAAAGCTGAAGGTGGAAGATGGATTCAGCTGAAGTTTCAATGAATTTATTTTAATGCCGAGTGAAGAAGCAATATATGAAGATATCACAGTTCCTTATCAATTATCGCGGGAGTTTGGGTGGAAAAGTGAATAAGCACTTTATGTCGCGAACGTATGTGAGTTATCCATGTTTATGTGGCGAAAGTGTGTGAACTTGCGATGATAACGGAGCTCCTTTGGCATCATCTGAAAGCTTTCTCTGCTGCTCCCCAAGTAGATATTCCCATTGTGCAATTCAATATATAAAGTTGATTATAGAGTGAAAATCTCAATGCTCAAATATGCTCTCTCCCTCTCCCTCTCTCCACCCACCGCCCATCCGCAGCGATGGTTTGACACGAGAGAAGAGTGCTTCGGCGAAAGAGGGTAAAAATGGGGGATGATATTAGTGTTATTGCTAGTTCTATGATGGTGTTTTCAGAACATTTCTTTTTACGTGAACGACGTGCTTCTGTCACAGTTTTCTTTTTGCTCGTCCTGTACTTTGACCTCGAAAGACGAGTCACGGGAGGAAAGTGCCATAAAAGGATCACTATAAGCATTATTTCAGATTTTTCACACAGAATTTCCATTAGAATTCATTCGGAAAAATTAAATGCGCATAGCAAAAATTGATTAGAAACCATTTGACAATCGCTATTATCCTTCAATTTTTGCGTTAAAGGCTTCAAACTCTCCTCAGATTCATGTATCTCTTAAGTGAATAAAGAATGGTGAAAGTTTTTGAATAAAGTGCGGAATTTGATAACGAAATATGCACTAATTCTTCCCCTAAGAACTTTCCTATCAACGTGAAACTCAGTTGAAACTCTTAAAAGGTTTTAGTTGCAAGCTTGTAATGTTTATCAAATAACTATAACTTTCGAGATACACTCTTGGGCGAAAGTTGTTGTGATCCACATGAGATTCGGATATGGCAAAAGGGTGGGTTTCCCAAGTCACGAGAGTATGTAAATATTTATGCAAATGCTGGTTCACTAGACCAGGGATTTAGTGTGGTAAATTGTTTGCTGTTAATCCCACAATGGGCTCAAATTATCTCCACATTTTCATGTTCATACATGAAGATTAAGAGCCATTTTACATACCTTTCTCACTATTCCAGACGCTAGAGTGTTATATTAACTCTTAAGCAAAGATCTGATTGCAAATATTTACTTGACTTCAAAGTTTATTTGACATTTTTTTCTTCAGTTACAGCAATTTAATGGATTTACGTGTTCCAAATGTGTTCTGCTAAACTTTACTTTTGCGAATCTATGAATAGAAGTCAATATATCGATGGAGAATAGAAAAAAAGACGAAATAATTTAAGGGTGTTCCCTCAGCTGACACATGTTCAGAAGTCAAGCTATTCACTAGCAATTTCACGGTAAAAAAACATGCGACACCGTAGAATGACGATGGAAAGAGTGCGGAGAATGAATTTATAGGTCGACAAGAGTACAACCAGGCGTCTCCATCGCAAGTGGAGGCGCCTGGTTGTGACACTGGCAATTCGCTTTTCCATCTCTTTTGTTGTTTCAGCACAATTTTCGAGTTGGAATATAAATATTTTCATTGCGAGAGACTCTATTTCAGTTATTTGATATATTTCTCGCGCTCAGCTGGCCACCAATTTTCCGCCAATGGGCGAAAAATGATGGAAATTAGAGGAAAATGAGAATGCCACTTGCCAAAATATTTATTCACTCACATTCCCAGTAATCGAGGGGTGTATTTTTTGAGAAAAATCAATTATCATTTACAAATGAAATGTATTTTGATTAATTACACGGTATTTAATGATCAATTAGCAAGAATATAATGTTTTATCTATAGTTATTAATGTGAAATGTTATTTGAATGAAAAGTTTTTAATTATTTCCATGAATTTCTGTATTATTTTTCGCTGAAAAGTCTTTTTCCTTTGTCAAATCTTGGTAAAAAAATGTAATTATGCTTGGTTTTTCACTTGTCAGTATTAATTAAGAACTTTATACAATGAGTCTTATGAAATTCCTGAAACAACACTGAGAACCTCGAGCTCATCATTAATGGAAGTTTTGCCCCTTGATATTATTAATAAATTGAGAATGAGAGAAATGCAAAAGGTGCGGAGGAATTCGGTGTCTCCTCATTGTTTGATGATTAAATTTCTACCCTGCTGATCAGAAATGTCCATTTGTGAAGTGACAAGGGAAGATAACCACCCATTGTGGGCTTCCAGTGCTCCGCAAATGAGATTAAATTTGTGTCATGAGATGCCTGCCAAGGTTGAAAAGGCCAAGGTGGCAAAATGCTAATGGCAATGAGAATGAGAGGTATTTCCTTCTCAACATTTTCCACGATCTGTTGACTTGCGGGCGTTGGAAATTAATTCCTCCCAAATTATTTTTCTGACTTTAGCTATATACGGAATTGGCACTTTGCTAATTTTCGACCTTCCTTCATGATTCTGACTTTCATTTCATTTTTTGACATTGGCAACAGTTCGTGCTGCCAATTTCTCGTGCGAAATCTCTGAAATACTTACGACATTTCCTTCTTCAGCAGTCCCTTTTAATTAGAGAATTATACAAAAGGTATTACATACCTCGTGGGGTTCTCATTTGTCACTCTACATTCAAACTTTTTGATGGTGAGTCAACCACAACATTTTTTTGCATAAATTCACACAAAATTAATTCACGTGAAATTTATATGTATAGTTGCAAGAATTTCCCAGCAACCGTGAAGAGTTATTTGTTTGAGAGTCAGCCAAGAGGGTGCATTGCATATTGTCCACAGAAGTAGCATGTAACCTTGCCTAAGATCATTGTGCACCTCACTTTGTAATAAATATGACTTTCATAGCCTGGAACGTGCGAGGAGCTCGAAATATGCTATTATCATTTGCATGGAAACGGCAAGAGAAGATTATGTTTTAAGTATGCAATGTGCCATATGACATACCAATTTTCATAATAAATTATTATATATGACTTCCTCGGTAGGTGCACGGGAAATAGGGATAAAATGGGTATATGAAACATTATAAAATATATTGGATGTAATTTTATTTATGTATGCAAGTGCCTGTGAAGACATTAAAGAAATTGAATCACAATGGGATATTGGTGCATTAATTATTACAAATGGGTGAAATTCTTAGAAGTAATTCAATTTGAGCATCTTTTTCCCTGCTTCCTTCTCGGTTTTCCTGCCCTCTAATCGCCTGTGAGCAAAAGGGTGGGTGTGAAAAATCGATGGTGGTGAGGAATTTTGAGAATTTGGGCATAACGAAAGATGCTCGAGAGCGGGAGGCGCCCTGAGCATTATTGAATGAACATCGAAAGCGCTAGATAACACGACAATGCTCCACATCTCGCCTTTTTGCCGCATACCACTCCACATTCTATCGATTTGTCTTGTGGCTTTCCAACACAAGTTGTCTACGTGCTGTTTGGGCTAGTATAATTTTTGCAGCAAAGTGGGCTGGGTGAGATATTTATTAAATTTAGAGCAGGAAATTTAGCAAAAGGCACAAGAAAACAATTTCCGACGACAAACAACAGTGAAGGCGGTGAAAGACGGAAATTGGCATCAAAAATCTAATCTCTCTCTCTCTCTTTCAGTTAGCATTTGAGGGTGCGGGCAATGTGGTGCAAAGTGGTCATGCAGGATGGGCCCAGCCTCGTCTTGATTGCATGACAAATTTATCCGCAGTGTCCAGATTTCTGTGGCGTCTCCGTGGCCAATTTGCGGGGCGGACTGGCCATCATCCGCCTCGTTTCGGGCGCCACAATGGATGGTTTTCATGGAGCGCGGAAGGGATTAATCTTGTCACACCCACGCTTGCTCAGCCTGATCTTCCCTGGGTGTCTCTGCCGAATTCTTGTGTCTACTGTGATGCGGTATTATTCGTGATAGCCTTCCTCATGGGCGCTTAACCCTCGTGTACATGACGCAATGATGATGGGATCGACACATGCGAGAGCTTCCGCTGGCCATTTCCACTCCATTTCGATTCCCCATTAATTGGACATGAGAATTTCTCACTCCCGGCCAATATTTCTTCCATCAACGTGAGCTCTGGCCTCAGGAATGTGACAGATATATTCCCTTGGATATGTCTGTGAAACTCATGAAATCATTTGAGGATTTCCAGGAATACAATTTTAATTATCAATTTCTCCATTCACAGGGAATTTATTGTATGGTCTAATTAATTTTAACTGAAATGTATTTATCAAAATATAATACTTTATAAGAATCTCCAAATTGGCATACGTTTAAAAAAAAATTATGGCCAATTGTTGTCAGAAAGAAGGAAATTATTTGAATTTGCTTTCACCAATTCTGACTTTATGCGTTTACATGAACATTTTGATGTCAGCTACAAGTTAATTAAATAGTTGAAGTGAATTTCCGGTGTTGCAAAACATATTTTTCGCTCCGGTTAATTTCCAGGTGATGATTTTCAATGAGTTTCCAGGGAAAATGTGAAATATGAAAGGGAGGAAAATGTGAGTGGAAGTAAAACCGCTTAAAACACGGCCCGGTAAAGCTCGCAATATTTGTTAAACTCATACTATAACTATTTATACGATATTTGCATTCATATTTTAATTTGATTTTACTTACCTGCATTTTAATTCTCATGGTTTTTTTTATTAGTAAGTAGAAAAGAGCAAAAACTTTTTGAAAAACGTACAGAAGTTTAAATGGAAAAATTCACCTTAGTTGGTGAGAAGAGAGAACTTTACTTGACTTTATGATTTTTCTTATTGCTTGACCAAGTAAGATGGATGTATGAAAGAAGTCCTGCGGAAAAATCAATGAAAACAATAAAGTTTCTCTATAGGAAAATAGCTCTCACCTCTGGGAAAGTCACTTGCGAAAGTTTCACCTCAATATAAAATATACCGCCTGAGTTTTGTTGGCTAAAGTGAGAAAACAATTCAAGGTTTGGTGTTTCTGAACTTGCAAACTATACGACGTATATTTTCAATTCTCCGCCCAATTATTGGCTCAATGTGGCTAACGGAAAATTGCACTTGAAATATGGTGAAATTTACGATGGCTGACCAGAAACCTCTGGAACACTTCCATTTCTACAGAATTGACGTTGGAAATAAATTGAAGTGAATTCTCTTTGCTGAACTCCACCCACACGTTTTTGGGGGTGAAATTGCTGAAGACACACAAAAATCCCGAAATTCTATTAATAACGACAAAATTCATTAAAATGACGAGCCTCGCGTTCAATTATCCCACGCAAACTGTTTGATGAACTTTTGAATCCGAGGGTGGCGCGCCCACTGACTCCGGATTCACCTGAATACAACGTCCGTCGGGGAAATGAATCGGAATTAAATGAACATCAAATAATCAGGAGCAGAACTCAGTGGGGAAACCACTGTAAATCCACCAAGTTTACCATCGTGTTGAACGCAAACGGGATAAATCAATGCTCACTAACTTATTGCAGTGGAAGTTCAAAGTGATAATATTACATTTCACTGTCATTATATATGCAGTGCTTTCATGTGAATAACTTCAACATGTTTTGGTGAGAATATTGCAATTACTTTTGGAGTGGTTACCTCAATTTTCTTTGATATAACTTTCACAAGTTGTGGATATTAATTAAACCACTAATAGTAATTTTGTTCACTGCATCGTTATAATGTCGACTTTGAATATTACAAGGTTAAAGAAAAATTATAAACTCAACTTGTTATTTCTTCTGCACAACTAACTATATATTACGTCAGTCTGTATAGCATTGTGTGCAGACAATGTTGAGAAAGAAAGGCAGAATTCATCACCTTATTGCTTTTCCATTGCTCACTAGAATGGTAAGTAATTTTCTCGCTTGACGAAAGGGTGGTTTGTTAGTCATTAAACTTGCCAACGATAACAATCTCATTTAGCAAATAACCAAAGACTATACGGAGATTAGTTTGCAAAGTGCTTTGAATGATAATAGATTTCTGGGAAAAGGGATAAATCATCTTTTTTTCAAGTACTTTTTTTATTTTGAATCCTCTTCACTTGATACCAAATAATTCAATGCATTGTTACTACATTTCACGCAATATTTGTGGGACAAAGGCGCCTGTGATTGTGATAAATTCATCCATTCAGCAGATGGTCGGGAATGCGACCGATTTATTTCGAGTGGCGAGGAGGCGATATCAAAATCCAGTAGAAGCGATAATAAATGGTGTCGTCGGGTTTTCATAATTCTGGCCAGTGTGAGAGGTTTTGGTGTCAAAAATTCAGCCTAAAAAATTGGAGAGCAATCAGATCGATTGACTTACGAGCGAGCCATGGCATAAATGGACGCTGAAAAGTGCTTTTTACTCAAAATCTGCCATGAAAGTGTGTCATATCTCAATGACATGATTCCATTTTCTTCACACTCTTCCATCCTTTGGCGGAAAAAGGACACCCGAAAGAGTTGCAAGAGTGTTCATACACGTGAATTTGTTAGCCACGGAAGAAAGGTGAGTCAGTTTGGCATAAGAGACAAATTTTCATCATTTTATGAGAAATTTTCTCTTTTATCACTCGTGACACTAAATCAATTTGATGCAAAATTGCATTTGATGGAACAAGTGAATGCTTGGCGCTTTGAGTGAATTTTCACTTGTAGTTTTGTTAGAATATTCCTCCAGAGGATCGCTGATAAATTGCAATTCTCTGTTGACAGAGATTGAGGGCTTCCTTATCATAGTCTGTGGCGTGAAACATGAGAAAATGCATAAAATTCCCTAAAGAAATGTTGCTCTTCTCTAAATAGAAGAAAAGTAATATTTTATACTCCACATCAAAGAATAATCTCATGAAGAGAAGTGCATGAAGGACGAAATGCAACAATTCATCCTTATTGAAAGTTCACTTTATGTGTGCATTTTTCATTGAAAATGTACATAAAACGCCACAAGTGAAATACTTACCATATAGAAGAAGAAAATTGTGGCACAAAGAGAATAAAGCGAAGTAAAATTTCAAACTCAACCTGAAAAATGAAATAAAATAATAGAAAGTCAATGAAATCTCTTGCTTATATAGCGAAAACTTTACACATATTTATCATATCATAAGTTTGGTCCAGCTTAACTCGTTAAATAGGCACTTTATCATCTCAGTTTTCATTTTAGTTTCCAAAATGAGTATTTCATTTAATCCAAACGTTCAAAACTATTACATCATGAAATTTTCTCGTAAGTGCTTATCATCTCCAAAACCTCATCTTCTCCGGAAAACCCCCATTAATCATGGCAGCTTGGAAAATGAAAATAAATCTCATGTAATATGAGATGCTTTATTCTATTTTTCATTCCAAAGCATCTTCACATAGTCTTCAATTCTGATGATACCAGAGCATTTTCATTGTCTGACAAATGCAAAGGACATCATGATGGCAAGCCTCGAAGGTTTCCAGGCATTCGTATTAAAATTAATTCGTGCGCACATCCAACTACAATATGCTTTTAAACTTCCTAAAAATTCTCGAGGGAAATTATTGCAAACTCTGACTGTGATTCTGCTCATTTTCCACACATAAGCGCAAAAAAGGCGCTTCGTCTGCGTTCAAATGACTGTCTGAGGGCGTTCAGACGGTGTTGATTTTTACTCGAGAGCTTCGGCAAAAAAAGCACAATAGATGCCGAAGAAGATGTAAGATGGGAAGACTTTGAAACTTTCATCTGGTGAGATTTTAGTCCATGTGGTGTGTCCTCTTCTCCGGCGTCCAACAAAGGCCAATTGTCATTTTCGCACTTTTTCTCGCCTTCCTTGTCGCTTTAACCGCATTGACAGGCAGCCACCAAGACGATATACGAATTGTGATATCACACAATTGCCAAGGATGTGGCGAAGGAAAACCAGGATGCTCTGTTGGAGGGAAAAAAGCACAGGCCAAAAGTGGGTCGGATGTCCGATGGTCACTAGTGAGATTTTTGTCATCTCGCTCTGAAAATACCCATTTAATTGAATGGTGGTGAAAAAGGAAGATAATAAACCATAAATTTCTCAAGATAAGCACTTGAGTGCATTCAAGAAGCTCTCATCGCAACTTCTTCTCTTTATGGGTAATTCTTTAGAGATTGAGAGCAATACGAAAAATATACCAGAGCTTGATGGAAATAGAAAAAGATTAGGTACCGTTTATTGAATCGCTAAGCTACACAGCAACAAAATTCATATTGAAATTAAATATTTACATTTACTTATTATTTGTAATTCATCTTTGTGTATTTTTGTGAATTGATGACATTTTCAACATTTAATTTTCGCCCCACAATTTCAATTCATTTCGCCACGATGGGCAAAGATCATTGTTGTCGTGGAAAGCATATAATGTACCTTTTTGAAGAAGGATAATCCCATAATAATTATTTTGTGACAATTTCTAAGAGAGTGAGCGGATAAACATGCTCGTGACGATGGAGACAGCACAAAAATCCTTCCAATTACTATTCAATCTCTCTCTGGGGATTATACCTTCCTTAAGTTCCAAATGGAAGATATATTCAGCTGACCTTAGCCAATGTAGCAGCCGATGGAATTATGATCCTATTCAAGGTGATAAGGAGACTTTGTCTTGTCGTAGAAATATCTACATTGCTTTAAGTTAATTTTTATTTCATACCATGAGCACATTAAACCTCTGCACATGAGCTTCCGAGTTGGAGGATGTGAAAGTCAGAGTAAATACAACAATTACTCACTTTGTCGCTGTCAAAAGCGAGTTGATGGATTAAATTACTTCTACATGGAAGAAAGATTAAAAAGCTCTAAAAGCTAATGGAACATTGTCGATAATCTCATGTGGAAAAATATGTGAGAGATTAGTGTTGCTCGTGGAAAATTGAAGAGAATTGTAAACTTTGACCAGCCACACTGTGATGAGAAAAGAAATCCAAATATATAGCCATGGGATTACAGTTGGGGTTCAATTTTCTACGGGGATTTTCGAGCTATACAGATACGAAAAAGTCATTTGAAAGCTACTTTCTTCGGGAATTTGATACCGTCTGGCCCTTTTAGTGTCTCGAAATCTCAATCAAACGTACATATTTGCGTGAAAGCGTCTCTGGAGACAAACTGAATTCATGTCGACGAGAATTCATCTGACGTGAAATTTTCAATGAAATATCATCTTTTTCTCCCTGTGGAGGCAGAGAAAATGACGAAAGGTGGAAATATCCATCATTAAAATAATGCATTTGACGCCGAGGGACGGAGAAAAGTATATCAATTTATCGTGTCTCATACATTTTCGGCATCATGATGAAATTGCTTATGGGACGACATTCGATAAATATTTGAGGAAATATAATTTTTTCTCCCTTTCCATCTTTCTCTGCATGTGTTGTACAAAGTCAACATAAATTTTGCGACAGCGCCAAAAATCGATTAAATTTACTCTTCCAAACGAAAATTTCCAACTCGTCTCACGGCTCAATATATGAGTGGAATCTTGTCACAATTTCTTCAGATATTTAAATGTCAAGATGATGGAGAGAAGAAAAAATTTGTATTGCATTCTAAGACTCTTGATATTCCGACAGTTTTCTGCGGAGTTTTCTTGTGGTGTTCAGTTGATTGTAAAGTGAAATTCTTTTATGTCCCACTTTAGTCAGGAAAAAACAGAAGAATTTGAATCTGAATGTGACCTCATTGGCACAACAATCCACTCATACCAATCTTATACTGATGAAACGGAAAAGAATGCTTCGACATCTTTGGAGACTTTTCAGATCCATTGACCTCACGTCCAAATTAATTTCTTCCTAGCACCATCCATTGACCTCACGTCCAAATTAATTTCTTCCCGAGCACCTTTTTTCGTAGGAATCTTCACTTTCGCGTGTCTGTTATCTTCACTTCCCATGTGAAATGGCGTAAAGAAATGAATTTTTTTTGTTTGTTTCGCTTTTAGATCACGAGAATGTCTCGTGCTGTACTGAAAGAAGGAATACATTTATTCTGCTCATGTTAAAAGAAACATTGGTACGAACGTGACGTGAAAAATGTCCAAACGCACGTATTTGGGCGACGAATGTTATTTATAGAGCTCCAGATCAATTTGAGTTCAAACCAATAATGTCAGACGAGGATTTACTAGTTGCACTACTGGGAATCTGAAACCATGATCCACTGAATTGCTCACTGAGGAGTTATTTACTTTTAGTTGAAGATGAGAAGCGTGACAAAGTTTAGTGTGATTTGTTATATGAGAGTCTTTCAAGTCAACGATTTTATAGTATCAAGATGAAGAGCAACATTCTCAGATTCTAATTGAATCAATAAAAATAGTATAAAATTCACATATTGTTTATTGGTGACATCAATTTATTCCTAACATTTTGACTGGATTGCTTATTGTTCTTTGGAAATTGAATTTTTTCCAATTGCTTCATGTGACAAGAAACTAAACTAAGAAAATTGCCACTGAAATTTCCCATTAAAAAATGTATTTAGATTCATAACAAGATTATAAAGAAAATTAAAGAGAAATTTTTCGGGTCAGTTATCGCATTCATACAATTTTCACCACCTCCAGGCACAATTGCAGAGCTTTTGCCCACATAGAGGGTGAAAAATTGTTGGATTGCGGGGAAAATTTATTGAACAGATTGAACACAAATAGCAAAACTCATGAAAATGCATGCACTATATATATATGCTGAGAGAAAAGTTTGTGGAACAATAATTACAATAACTTCTGGAAAGAGAGCATATTTGAACGGAAAAAATTTTAGGCGTGCGCTTTTGGTTGTTCGAAAAAGCCTCGCACGAGGGGAAATGTCTTTTATTCGCGTTTCTCTTTCGAACAGCTCTTCAGTTGTCGAAGAGGCTTCAGATGAGATGGACGTTTTCTGTCACCTTCAAGGTGGAAAATGTAACAACGAAAGCGAAACAATCAATTGCTTCTTGACTCTGGCAATGATGAAATTTATGAAACTTCGCCGCATATGATGAGAAGCTCATATGGTGATTTAATGCAAATTGATTATTCCATTGCCAATGCGACAAAGATGTGTGGATTCTGGGTAAAGTTTAATGTAGAGAACATTTACAAATGAGCTTATTTGTAAAGATCTTTACGAGGAGAGGCTTAAGTTCCACCCTTAAATTTAAATAAGACTACCAATTACCCAGAATAATTGAATTTGCATCACACAAAAGGGGAGCTCAAAGAGGCAAATCACTATTGCTCTCTTTGTCCAATTGATGTTCTTATCAGCGTAAAAGTGTTCTGCTCTCGCTGGAACCTTTTTCCATGTTCATGGCAGAGAGAGAGAGGCGAAAAGAAGATTAGGAAATGTAATTATGACTGTCGCTTCTTTGATAAAATGAGACATTTACGTAGTGATTTTTTTTCGCCAATCTCTCCCTCTCAAGCCTCTTGTCTGGGTGCCGAAATAAAAAAAAGGATGGGCACACGGAGGAAAAATTGAAAGAAAACTCACTCAAAAAGTTGAGTTTTCTTTACCAAATTGAACTTTCTTGCGCTGTTTATCAGTGAAATTTGGCGACAAGGATTTTTTTTTGAAAGTTACTAATATCATTGGAATTAACTTTTAAAAGTTCCAAATATATCTCATTATATGTGATATTAGATATTATTTCGTGAAATCATGTTTCAGAGCAACAGATTGAGTCATTTTCTCTGGCTATTTTTGAAACACGTCTCCAAGCTATTCTAGACATTGTATTACTTCTGTATTATTCCTTTTTTATTAATTTTTGAAACTGTTCTTCCATTTTCGGTATATTTATTTAACAATTTCTTTTAAATATGTCTATTTTTGTGTCCTCGTCGTCGATACACAAACATGAATGGCAAACAACTCCTTTCGGCACTCCTTTTTTGGCAACTCTGGTCGATAAACTGATGGTTGAGGGCGAGAGAAATTGATTTAAAGTTTGCAATGGAGAGGGTGGAAAATCGTATATGAAATTTGCCGAGCCGTTTTATTTTATTCCTCTCCGGGGTGTTATTCTGTGGGCTGTAGTGACCATTGTTGCCTCAAGACACTCCAGTGAATTGTTCACAATTGAGTCAATTTCAAGCGAAAGGAAGATGCCTCAGAGATTTCTTTTCTATGACAGATAAGCTCGTCTCTTGCGTGTTCGAATGTCCCTTCGGGGAAGAATTCGCCAACATGACGACGCGCAACAGACGAAAGGGAAGGAAATCAAGGAGATATTTCCCATTCAAGTACCACTTCATAAATTTATATGTGCGGCTTTTGGAAGAAGGTCGCCGCATAAAGAATCCCCTCACAGAAGCTGGAAATTCCGCAGGACCACTTTTATTGTCTATGTAAATTTGAAACCAATAGCAATCCTTTCATTCGTGCATAAATCAAATTATAATGCCAAAAATACAAACGATCCACCCACTTTTGCTGAAAAGGGTGAGAGATGACAATAAATTTTTCTTCCAAAGAACAAAAAGAAGAAAAAGGGCATAAAGCAGAGAAGTAGCGAGATTGAATTGACAAAGTTCCGAGTGCGTGGCATCGAATATCCATCAACGATGAATATTTTAGCATTCTTGAAGGGAAAAGTTTGACAAATCAATTGCAAGAAAATATGCATGGAAAGTCGAACCCATCTTGTTATTCAATCAAGTGAACGGACAAGAAAACACTTCTTCTTCACTCGAGTTATTTAAAAAAAAACTGTTTTCACGATTTCAAACAAAAATCGTAACCTTCAGATGACCATTTACTAAATGGTTCTTCAGCAATATCAAAAACTAATGACCCACATTCAGACATTGCTTCATGTCAACAAAGTCTTTAACCTTGCAGGAATATATAATAAAATTAGATTTGTTTTGATTCGTCAAAATCACCAATACGTACATATGTATAAACTATCTGAAAAATATCCTTAAGAACATTGGATATGCAACTTAATTTCTTCCACAAGATAACCAATAAAATATTTATTTTATCGTCACGATTTCAGATCCAAAATTGCCAGAAATATTGTCGATATAAATCTCTTTTATATGCTTTCTCAAATGTCAAACCTGACAAATATTGCAACAATATATTGATACCATTTCACTTGTTAAAACATTCGTAAAATCTGACACACATGAGGCATCTATAAAATCTCACTTTACAGGTGGATTTACAATAAATTACAAGTTAAAATAATATTTCACACGTGTATGATATGTAAATTACGCAACAATTCAGAGAATTCCAAGCAATCGGCATAAAAATTGAAATACTCGCTTGATAAAAAAAGATCATCCCGAAAAAGGATGGAATTTTGTTGTTTTTGTTTAAACATCGTTTATCGAAGGGTCTTTTGACAATCCTTTTGCTGGAATTTTCCTTTTTCTCCTTTCAAAATATGTCATGATTCAGAGCCTCTTTTCAGTGGACGATGAAAAAATGCTAGCGAATTTTGTAACGACATTTCACCTGACGAGGATGTTTAATTAGGGGTGTTACAGGGATGAAATTTTGTGTCAAGTTGGATCAGCGAAGGTGAGAAGTCTGGCACGTGTCCATCAATCAAGTCCCATGCTCGTCCAAAGCCACAGTCTAACGATGTATTCTTTAAGCATCATGTTCAGCAAGGAAGGATAGAGATGATTCCGTGTCATCACCTGGGTGATCCTAAAAACATCATCCCCGACTAATTCTTGTAAAAGTATTCCAGGCAATTTGTCGCGGTGTGGAGAGAGCAAATGACACGAGGAGTCATTTGACTTTGGCTTCTTTCTGTGTTCATACAGTTTAACATGGTCTTGATTACATTGTCGTTAAAAGTTAATTAAATTCCTTGGTTCTTCCATTCAGAGAGTTGATATTTTCTCAGTTCTCCTTCGCTTCTTTCAATTAATATCACCCACTGAGAATATTTTCATGCCCGAAATACAATGGGAACCAGAAAAAGTTTATTAATTAATTTCACCCTCTGCGCCATTTCATTTCAAGATGTGCACAGGAATGCCTCGAGACTTGAGAATGAAGTTTAGCGCTGATAGAATTTTTTTTGCTCATCCTTTAGTGAACTCAATGCATTTTCGGGAGTCTCTGTCAAATTCTCATCACATTAGAAATGATTTTCAATAAAAATTCAGTGACTTCATCAATACACAGAAAATATTGGCAATAGGAAATCGTCAGAATTTGTGAAAACTGCTGAAAAGCCCAAAAATGTCCCATGATTGTTATACAAATTTGATTAATGACTTGAGCAAATAATAATAAAACAAATATCAGAGACAAGTCCCGCCTTGAAAATGAATAATTAAACAGACACATCACGCTCCCAGTTTATGTAATATAAGTGTGAAATTCGGAGCCAGAAAATGTGCTAAATTTCCAGTTCTCCGCCGGTGGGTCTCATGGTGTAAGGGCATAAAGTTATGGTGCGATGATTCTCTTCAGTTTTGTATCATTATTATTTTATCGTACGTTAAATAAATACAATTATCCCGATGGGTGTAAGTGAATATTTATGGACTTTTGATTATGTCGAGCGCTACTCGCCAAAGCAGTAAATCTCTGGTGCTCCCTCACCCCAAATTGCAAATAAATGTTTCATATATAAAAGGGATTCTCCTCTTGAGCGCACGTCTTTATCCACTTTACAGGCAAAAAGTGGAGTTGAGCGCAAAGGAAGAGGCCCAAGGATTAGGGAGTAAATTTCATATAATACAATTTAAGTGGATTTATTTAACGATGTCCAGTGGAGGTACAGGAGAAATCCCCAGGGCTGACCTTTTACCTTTTGTCGCGTCATTGATATTGATAGGTTGGGCAAATATTTCCAGTACAAGCCATTCGCAAAGACAAACAGTTGATATTAGAGAGTATTTGCGGAGTCATTCCTTCTTCTTACATCCATGTCACGGATATTTTATCGTGTAACTTATAGCTCCTGTCCCATGTTGACCCTCTTTTCGCCACCCACTGACACTGTCAACAGAGGCCAGATAGCAAATATTTTCACATCTCATCATCACGTTGAATTATCATTAAATTATAATGTTAACATCTCACTCCTTATCGCCCTCGACGTATATCAAATCGTATACAGGTTGTATATCGATTTTGTCCCTGTCGCTTGCCACAGGAATCACCCCCAGGTGAGTGAAGCGCCTTTATGCTTGATGGCATGACGCGAAAATTGCCAATTATTCTGCCACACTCGGTAGCCCAGAATTATTTCTCAATGGTCCATCAGAGACTGCGAGAGTTTTCCCACTCAGAACATTTGCTCCAATACAAAGTTACATAAAATAAATAGACAACATGAGCTGGAGAAAAAAGTCATCTACTGAATTTATACGGATTTTTACCTCGAAATCAAAATAAAAATATCCCACAATAAAACAGCTCTATTACTTGTTATATGAAGAAGGATCCTTTAAGGTAATATTAAACAGATGTGAAGTTTAGAAAAGTAAAGTTTTGCCACAGTTGGAAGGGAAAACATGTTTGTATCACAGCAGAATTTTAATTTTCCCTTAACATCTTGTAAAACTCCTAAAATTGTTATTCTTGCTTATGTTTTTGCAAAAATATCAAAATAACACTGTGTGATACAGACATAACATTCAAAATTTCATATAATGCTTATATACTTATCACACGGTTCTCTAATATATACACATTGTTGTATATACAGTGCAGAGATTTTAAATAGCGCCCCCCATGGCTCTGAGACATATCGGTGTGTCGCGAATTTTCACGTGAAGCTAGAAGTCTGAAATTTTCCACCAATATTCCTTCATTAATAAGTAATGACCATGCCAAGTTTGAAGACAATCGGCCTAATCCTTAATCCCTTTATGATATCAAAACCGAGCCCAAGCAGAAAAGCACTCGAGATTTTAAATAGCGCCGTCTCAGCAATCTTTGATTATTGGTCCGGCACATTTATTTTGGGTTCTTAAAGTGGTTCAAATCAATCTGAGGTGTCTTCAGGATAATTATCCTGTACATTTTTAATTTTTATCTGGACTTTATACGTGTTCGATATCAAATTTTGATTAAGTGAAAATCAAATTATAGGGTGTGAACAATAAACGACTCCAAAGGATCGTACGGAGATTTTTCGACTGCGCAAGAAAGAACATTTAATCAGGGAGATAACCGGAAGGACCTCTTATCCTAGAAAAAGCATTTAGAGTACAATTGACCGCGTAAAAAGGTCGATTTCGTGGAAAAAAATGTCGCGGATTGGACCGCGAATAACTTTTTAGCCAATTGTTCAGCATTTTTTGGTGAATTCTGTCATGTCTGCTTCTAAGTTCCATTAGGAATTGTTTTCCAAGATCCCTCCAATTCTTTTAATACCGCGAAGAACAAATTTCATGAGTCTGGGACTAAAAGCAAGAGCGTGGAACAACAATGCCCGAAGTATTATACTACCCCCGCCTTGCTTAAATGTTGTTGTAGTGCACTTGGGGCTGAGTTCTTGGCTTTGGGGCGTCAAACAAATCACTTATCATCAGACCCATGACGGGTGAACTTCGGTTCATCAAAATAGAGAACGTTTTGCCATTTTTCTGATGCCCGAGATTCGTATTTCCTATAGAACGCGAATTGCTGGAAACGGTTGGTTTTGAAAATCAATAGGTTTCATCTTTATCACTCTTGCTTTTAGTCCCAGACTCATGAAATTTGTTCTTCGCGGTATTAAAAGAATTGGAGGGATCTTGGAAAACAATTCCTAATGGAACTTAGAAGCAGACATGACAGAATTCACCAAAAAATGCTGAACAATTGGCTTAAAAAGTTATTCGCGGTCCAATCCGCGACATTTTTTTCCACGAAATCGACCTTTTTACGCGGTCAATTGTACTCTAAATGCTTTTTCTAGGATAAGAGGTCCTTCCGGTTATCTCCCTGATTAAATGTTCTTTCTTGCGCAGTCGAAAAATCTCCGTACGATCCTTTGGAGTCGTTTATTGTTCACACCCTATAATTTGATTTTCACTTAATCAAAATTTGATATCGAACACGTATAAAGTCCAGATAAAAATTAAAAATGTACAGGATAATTATCCTGAAGACACCTCAGATTGATTTGAACCACTTTAAGAACCCAAAATAAATGTGCCGGACCAATAATCAAAGATTGCTGAGACGGCGCTATTTAAAATCTCGAGTGCTTTTCTGCTTGGGCTCGGTTTTGATATCATAAAGGGATTAAGGATTAGGCCGATTGTCTTCAAACTTGGCATGGTCATTACTTATTAATGAAGGAATATTGGTGGAAAATTTCAGACTTCTAGCTTCACGTGAAAATTCGCGACACACCGATATGTCTCAGAGCCATGGGGGGCGCTATTTAAAATCTCTACACTGTATTCCTGGGTGCCAAAGTGAAAATGAAATTTGCATGATATTTGAATTGAATTAGTGTTAGAAACATTTGGGGAATGTCTAAATGCGTGAGTCAAATCGTGCAAATTCAATTTGGCTCATTCTATTCTTCAAGTCCTTGCGACAGCCTAGATGACGACGGAATGTGAGAAAGTTAGATAGCCTAATTCTAGACGGAGAGCAGAATGTTGTCTGGGAATAAATGAGCAAAGAATAAAATTAGAAAATCTTTTTATTAATGTCACGACGAAGTAAAATAATGAGAAATCAGAATTTAAGATTTCTTCTTTCCGCATGAAGATGCTCAGAAGGCACGAAGCGATGATGATAAATTATTCATTTACCTTCGGTCAACTCCTTGATTCTTATTTTCTGTTTTATCAAAGTTTTCATCCGTAAATTTTGCATATAAAATGAAGTGCCATTTCCAGTCCACAAGTCCAAGTTTTCCAATTAGCTGAGCCGTGTGAAAATTGGGAATATCTAACCAAGATGGGCATCACTTGACCGAGAATAGACGGAAGGATGGGCAGAAAGTAAGGCTAAAATTCATGATTAGCTGTTCGCCATTGAGAGATTGTCATCTTTCGGAAAGTTTGTTTTTCCCCCATCCATAAACTTCTTACTCAACATCAAACTCATCAGCCACTTTCCACCTTCTTTGCTGTGCTAATACGGAATCCCTTCCTCTTAATTTGCATTTCAATTTACCCAAAAATGCCCATCATATTCTGACGGCTGAAAAAAATTAATTTATTGCTGCTGCTGACTGAACATCACGAAATACAGAAAGTCAAAGAGATTTATATCCATTTTTTTCGCTATGTGACCTAATTGAATAAAATTTCGACAATCTGTTTTAATTGCACTGTAATCATTTCAGAGGGAGAACCAGTAAATTTCCATCAAGTGCATTACTAGCCAAGGGGCACTCAAATGCTACATTGTGAGGTATTTCAAATGAAATAAATTATCAGTTATTCGCTTTCTCGGTGATGAGTTAATTATAATGCATAGTGTAAGTTTAAGTGTAAGTCAAACATATAGCTTGAGCTTTCACAAGGATTTTTCACCATCAGTGAATTCTTGCAGATTCTCAAGACGTGCTCCTGAAACTGAGTGTCTGAAATGGTAGCAAATTAATTTAGTCACTCCTTCTTTGGCGTTTCAGATGAACCACTATGTCAGGCACTTAATTTAATTAAATGGCAATTTGTCACTCTCGCGATTCGCACTCCTTTTATTACCCATGAGAAACTCAACGAGGAACTACGGAAAAAAATTACTTACACAGCTAAAGTGCCCAGAAGATTTCACCACCAACATTTTGTGGCAGCAAGAAAGACGTGCAGAGCTGTTTGGAGATAATTTATTAGTGTTTCTTGCAAAATTCACTTGCCTTGTGTAAAGTTTAGGTGCTTTCGTGAGGGAACAGTTAGTTAGGATCGTCTCATTTCCATGTTATTAAGTTCTTGCGACACTTCAAAACTCCAAATGGCATAAAGATGTGAATGAAAGTGTGTCACACACAGGAGCTTTGCAGAAAGCAAAATTCCCCTTAACATTCACCCACACATTATGGTGTAAAGTTCTTTGTGCGAAGGCCTCCTGACAAGCAATCGCTCTGCATGATTGATTTTGTGACACAATACTTAAACATTGATCTGCTGGAATATTTATGTATCAAAGATATCGTGTGACACTTGTGATTGTGAGATTCCCAGGATGTGACAATTCAATTCCCTTCCAGGAAATCCCAAATGGCGATGGTTTCCATTCAGAGTTACGTAAATGATATTTTAATACAAACTCATTTTTCCTCCTTTTTCAAAATATGAAAAAAGTTATTTCATGACTACAAATTGCACTTGCAATCTTCCAAGAATTTCTCGCCAATATTAAAAATGTGGAAATTTTCTGATTTCACTTACTCTTCATCAAGTGAGATTTCTGCATAATAATCTTGTTCAACGGCGTTCAAAAGCTGTTCAGCATAATTTTGCATGCCATTTTGGGTCTGAATCGTTTGAATCTCAATGGTATATTTCAGGGAATCCTGGGCAAACTCGGTGCCAAGATTGGATTAACACGCTAATTCATAGACTCTACGAAGAGAATCGCCAACGAGGATTCTCCGTTGGCAAGCTAATGACCGATAAAATATTTACCTAAAGCACACGTGGTGCCTTTGATAACAAACCCACAATTTATGTGCTTCCCTTCAGGTGCGGTGCAAAGGCAATGATGATGCCCGTTCGGCTCCACTTCAGGGTGACACAACGTCTTATAGGTTTGCTTTTCCGGGGGGCTTCGCAGCGAGTGTGGGTGAGTCGTACAAAATCATATGTGGAATAAACTTCATTTCTTCTGCTATTGTTAGTAATATGGGGAAAAAATTCAATACACATGCCTGGGATGGATTTTCCTGTTCCCATCAAATATGTGATGAGACGAAGAAGTCGATGGAATTGGTCTTATGTGGAGGGAAAACACATCAAATTCTTATTTAAATGGCACAGCAACCCTGAATGGCGAGGAATTTTCGGAGGGAAAAAAAATGTTGTGCGTTATGTGTGCGAGAGAAGAGGGAATTTGCATGAGATTTAATATTGAGATTTTCATCTATTGGGACATTATTTGTCACTTTGCTAGCGCAAAGGCATGCATTTAGAATTTCCTTGTGAAAAATCATAGTAACTGAAACAAATTAATCGTTTTCATCACATAATCTCACAGCAATATCATGGAGGAAACATTTTTCATTAAGCTTCACATCTTTTACGTAGAAATTTTCAGCGAAACTCCACGACAGAATCACCGACAAAGTGATACACTCTGTGTGGACATCGGCTTTGGTGAAAATTCATCGCATTTGGAAACGCCACTAAGTGAATTGGAACATTTCCGTGAAACTCTGGAATTCCCGATAAAGCTACCACGAAGGGATGTTAGAGAATTTCTCAGAAAATGCCCTGTGCTCTTTAAATTCACCAAACGTGCCCAACTCTTTGGCGTTTCTCGTTTCGTGTGGGGAGAGACGCTATGCCAAGAGATCTGTAAGTATGATTTCACCGGCAGCGATTTAACTCACGTCCTTTCGATTACGGAACCCAATGGCCGCACTAGAGGACACTTTAAATTAAGGATCGTCGTGACCAGAAGGTCAGATCAGAATGGGACAAGACACGCAGAGATTGCGAGTGGTGAGAAGGACCTTTACTTCGTCATAAGTGAGGAAATTAAGGCTGAAAGCGATCAAGTTGACGATTTAATCAATTCGCAGCATGAGTGCGTGGGAGGACTCCTCAATTTGGCAGGATGTGACATTATAAACGGCGATAGAGTGAAATTGGCCAACATCGTCTTATCTGATGGGCAAATCGGATGCCCAGTTGAGAACTTTGAGAGCAACCACCCGAAGATGGCGAAGAGTGATGCCAGTGAATCTGTTGATGTGTCCGAAAGCTACGCATCAGTGTTATCAGATGACAAGGAGTCGGTGAATGCACAATTAATGACGAAGAAATCTGGGTCAGTCACATTCTCCACCTCTGACAATGAAGTCTTTGACATAGACCAATTGAGCTTCGAAGATGCCACAATTTGCTCTTCATCGGCGCACAGCAGAACGTCCGCAAAGCACGCCATTCGGCTCATCAGGAGTTGGGGCAGACCCTGTCGAGACAATCAGGTATCTCTGCCCGAGGACGATGAGGATGATTCTTGCCCACAGATGAGGGATGCGCTGCAAATGTTGCGTGACTGCGAGCAGAATTACTGTGCCAAAGAATTCCAGCATCGACCAACAACTCGAGTGGATCAGATGAAGCACTGCTACAGAGCTCGGGAATTCGATTTCAGGTTGGTTTCAGAATATTTCTCAATTATAAAATCAAATTATTCTACTCAGTGAGCAAGAACCATCCAAATTGAGGGTAGTTTTTAATTAAAATCTTTCTACTCAATTTGTGTAGAAATCGCAACAAGTTCAAAAAGTACGTCAAGTGGCCTGGCAATCGTCCTCTTGTTCACTACACTTCGCACAAGAATTGCACTTCGACGGTGGACTTGGTGCCAGCGAATATGGGATGGAAGTGGAATGTACCAATAGCAGGAATGCAGGAAAGATCTGGATGGCGTCCTGGATACATCAGCAAACAAATTGATAAGCTAATGCAGCACTTTATGATTCCATTGCCTCATCAAACAATCAAGCAGGCAAACTCTGATTCCCTCGATAGAGCGCTGAAGAAGAGTGAGGAGTCTCAGAATGCCAGCGAATGTGAGAATATGATAATCAAGGACAGAGTATCCATCGAGACGGAAAAAGGCAAGAAAAAAGGCCTGAGAATTAAAATTCCGCAGCCAGTGAAAACTTACATGGAGGAGTTGGCTGAAAGATCTCAACAGAACCATGCGTGTCAGACTATAGATCAAGGTACTCAATATACCGTCAGAGATTATTTGCCGTGGAAGAAACCAGAAGCCGTCTCGAGTCCTGTGAAAAAGGAGCAAATCTCTCTGACTATCAGCAAGCCGATTGAGAAGGTTGAAAAGATTTCCAAGCTGCCAAAACTTCAGGCCCGAGTGGCGAAATCACATGTGAATTCAAATGTAAATCAACAGTCAAATAGCAAGAAAGATGCTACAGCAGCCCCTTTAAAAGCTCCCGACAAACCCTCCTTCAAAGCTCCGCGACAGAATTCGAAGAAATTGTAAAAACCAAGTCCCCTCCCGATTACTTTTTGATATATTTCTTTAAATTCCAATCTGAAAAAAGAAGCGAAAGCCCATCTGAATGCATAAATTGAGCATTGATACAGTCACCTTGCTTTATATACATCTCCAGACATGTTTTATGCCAACTTTTTGGAAATATTATATTGAAGGACTTGTGAAAATGTATTGAGCCATTATTCAATGTAAAAATATTTCACGTATTTTCCCATACTTGTCCGCCCCATGGGGAATTTCCATGCGCCAGAGACCAGAGATATTGGGCAATGTGTGAAGAAAATGCCAACCTGAGATTTTTCTCAATTCACCTGACAGAAACATCCGAGCTCTTTTGCGCCTCCTCCCGCTGTAAATCCAGCAGAACTCTCCGTGTGCCGCCAAATTGTACGTTCTCCACGGCATATTTTGAATAATTGATACGAAAAGAGATTTATGGAGTGGATTTTTTCAGCTCCACTGTGGCAGTTGACAGGGGAAAGCGATTTCCTCCAGTGACGCGCACCTGCAGATATACGGCGAAAATAAGCCAAAATCACCTCTGGTCAGACAGAACGAATTCATGACGGCAGAATATATGTGTGGCTTTTCAATTTTGCATTTGGGGTTTTTTCAATGACTTTCTTGCTGATTCAGCTCCTTTGATTCAGTTTATGAGGTAAATTTTCCACCCAGAGATAGTCTCGTCCAAATTGAATTTCTAAACCCACATTCGAGCCATGAAGTGATAAAAAGGCCAGTAAATTTGTATTTTGGGTGATTGTAGGTGAAATTGTTCTTTCTCTAAAGTTTCGTGGAACTTAGTGGTCTCTGACACGTAAATAAAGTGTGCTAACTTTAAATTGATGCACAGAATAATAATACTAGTCTTATCGTGTCTGTGAAAATTGATATATCTTTATCAATCACTCTTGACTGAAATTCTCATTGTCTGCTAAATAAATGAGGCTAACTTTAAGAGCTCATCAAGTCACGAGTTTCCCTCTTCATTTGCCCCTTCATGGATTTTTCACTTGAGGCCTTTTTCCTATGCTCACCTTCGCTCCTCATTTCCTGTCCCACATAATACCACCACGATGAGTGCCTTCGTGCTTGTGTTATTCTCCACTTAAATGGCTCTTCCTAGGCGCAGAAATTGGAGGATTAGGTGGGGTGTGTGCTGGGGAAAAGCACAAAAGTTCAATACACGACAGACAGTGCGAGTGGATATGCAAATTAATTGCCATTCACAGTGAATTTTCCATATGAGGCTTTTCCTCCCATTTCCACCGAAACCCATTAAATGGCCTTGTCTTGTGAGTCCTCAGTTATTTCACTGGCGAGGCTTTTATGGTGGCATCATTAAACTTCCAAAACGACCACTTTTGGACTGTGTGCTCAATGATAAGTTGCCAAATAAATCCTGCACGCACTCTCACTTCATGTAGGAATTTTAATAACTTCACCCTGGCCCGCACAATGATGTGAACCCAGAAAATCAATATAGAGAGTGAGATGGAATTGTCACATAAATGCAGGAAGCAACTTTGTCGGCTCGAGGCACTTTTATTGCTCACACAATCTCAACAGAATGAGATCTCAACTCCATCATGTTCAGGGACAAAAATAGATTTGGAGTCTACGAGTCTATCGAGCATAGATTGATTGTAATGAGTGATGGCGTGGGTGGACGACCTATCCATTGATATTTCCTCTGCACGAAAGACTCAATCACAAGGCGGGGAGGGATTCAATTGAAATATATAGAGCAGAAGAAATTTGTGAAAAACTGAACTCTTCACCCCTGAACTTTTCGCCCAAAACATCTTCGCCGCGAATCAGAGATAACAACTTTCTGCTTGTAGCTCCTTTTATGTGTGTATTTCTGGTGTGTCGAGAATGCGAGAAATAAATGAACCATCACTCTCGTCTAACTTTAATCTTACCACAATGCGAATTGAACCGGAGACATTTCGAAAGAGAACCTCAAAGAATACAGGGAGGTTTCGGATGCGGGTTAATTTCGCCGGGATAATCACAAAGTGGAAGAGAGAACGAACAGCATCAGATGAATTCTTAGGGCGTGGGTGTACATCCTTGATCCCGAACGATTACTCGTTCGCTGGCTCAGGTAAATTAAATACGTGTTTGGAAACTCATTAAGTGCATCTAGAGGTATTCCATTTGAAAAGGAATGGGGTCACTTTTATTATTCTGCACGTTAGAAATTCAATTCCACAGTGCAAAATACTTTGCGAGAAAATGCACTGACTACAGAGGTAAGTGGAACATGTTGGCCACCTGGAATAGATGCCAATTCATGGAGAATTCTCATATATGCAGTAAACATTCCTTATATCTCTGGCTGTCGTGTCACCGCAGAAATTACATAACTTCCAGGTGCTGAAAAGTTGTTTCAGCGAGCCTGATGGTTAAAACACTCTCCAAATATATTCTCTCTCTTATACAATTTAATTGCTATATCATTGGAAAAAAGAAATATCACTGGATATAAAGAGTTCTTAGATGTGGAACTCAAACTAACGAATTATTGCTAAAGAAGCTTTTTGTCTGTTCACGAGGATTCACAAATTGCACCTCTCAAAGCACCTGCATAAAGTTTTCAATTGCATAAACAGAAGCATTTGCGTTACGATGAATATCCATGTGAATTTCACCCAGAAACTTTTCTACTGGGGATTATCACACTCGTCGTTGCATGAGAACGTGAATAAAATTTATGCAATGTTGGTTGCTTGCAATTTTTTTTCCTCGAGGCATTTGAGCAAAAGACGAGTGAAAAAGTGAATAAGGTGCAAGTGAGGTGAGTTGATGAAAAGAAATTTCTATTGCATTTTTTTCAAGCTATAGCTACATATATAGTGAAATTTCATTAATTACATGTCTGAAAATCCTTCTGAAGCTGTGATAGAAGCTCATGATTTACAAAAAAAAATCCCATTCCAGAGAAAATGCAAATTTGCAATCAGGAGTGTTTCTCAAGCGCAGGTGGAAGGAGTTTGAAATTAATTTACATTTAGATAGCACTTGAACGAAAAGATGCTTCATGTTGCTTGTGAAGAGATTCATAATCGTTTATTTATTTCTCTATTTTCCTGCATAAAGTTAAGTGGCTTCTATATACGGTTTAACCTCTTTCGCAATATTCCGGATTATAAAATATTCACAGACAGATGTGTGGGAGGTGTTGTGACATGAAATCTTCCCTTTGGACCCTCCCAAATATTGTGTTCGATTTTTCCTTGAGTGTTAAAAGGATGCGAAATTGAGGCCTGACAGTTTTATTCGGGGAGAATTGTTGGAGTGAAATTGTATGCGACAGAGTGGTCGGAACAAGTGGAGGGATATAAATAAATATGCCAACTGATGCAGTCACATTTGGCAAAGAAGGCAAGCAACGGAGTGAGCCCATATTTGAGTGGATTGTATGCTGGGCGTACTGAAAATGTGAGAGGTCCTTAAGAGCTGTAAATATGTGGGAGAGGAGCGGAGTGAACAAATAGAGAGCCTCTCACCGTCGCTTTTTCGGGGCGGTATAAAAGTTTTACGTCTCAAAAACGACATTGAGATGAAAGTTTCATGAGGTTGTTTTGAAAAGTGCCACCCCAATGAGGAAGTTCGCGACACACGCTTCAGCACCGTAACCTCGCCTCGGTGGAAGTGGGACTGATTGATGTTTTAATCTGACGGCGAAACCACATGATTTAATTCCCATCTTCGAGCATCTCCGAGACACGCCAAGTGTGTCACAGAGGCTTTCGGATAATGTATGTTCGCCACTTTTCTAATTACATCACACCAAATTAATCATGCAGGGATTTACTCGAATAAATTACTTAAGCCACACTTCTCACCCACTCCGTGCTTTGCAGCATCGCGGTGCTGAAGTGATTTTCAGACATTCACGTCGTTTTTCTTCTCACAGAGATTCCATTTTATATATATTTAAACTACAATTGCAGTTAAATTTGAAGAATAAATCCAGGAATCTAAATACGTTTGTGTTCGTTGGAAAATTGTTTGTGGTTTCAGCGACCTTTTCAATTTGCCCTCGGCATAAACATGAGTATGCTTTGACCTCTTCATGTCTGTGAAATTTTCTATTTCTGCAGCACCTCAGGCCAGCCAGTTTCATGGCATGAGCCTGGAAATTGCGTCTTTGCCTATTTGACTAAAAATAAATTCACATTTATCAAATTACTCACAAACAAAATACCCGAAATGGCAGAAGAAGAGAAAATGCTGGAGATTGTTATCTCGATGGTGGTGAAAGTTCGTGTGGCAAATGTTGGGGTGTTTGAGGCTGAAAAAGACCTAAAGATAATTATCTCAAGGGTTGCGATAACAGGAAATTCGATATAATCTACGAAACCTTCAATTAAGGACAATTTATATATGAGAGGAACATTGAAACTGAAAGCCATTTATACTTATGGGAGGCACTTTTCTGTTTGCCTATCTAATGATCCCTAAAACGGACCGACGAAAAGGGCTTCGGTGAGCCACAAACAAAGAGACCACTTTCCCATTGAGACAACGTGTGGTAAAGTCACAATTTTGCACAATGAGCCTTAACCTGCAGGCAGTGAGATTAGGGAGGGTCGTATCCGGTGAGAGAGACTGTGATGTCTTAAATGAAATAACCACCCAAATAAATATTTCAATGCAAATTGCTTTGAACAGTCTAATAATGTTTTATCATATCTATTTTCGGTGAAAACCACAAAATTTCAACTGTCCGACAATTTCTTGTTGACGCCATTGAATTTAAATGGAATCTGATGGGAATATATTAATTCGCTGAGGAGATTAAAGAAACCATTAAATACTTTGCGTATCGGTAAGTACGTTTGTCTATTATGCCAAATCATTCTGCAACAATATACAGTATCATCGTCTCTTTGTGGGAAGATATGAACTTAGCCTTTTTTGGATTTCTTAAGAGCGTCTTTAAGCCATTCTCAGCACGTACCATAGAGTAATAGTATTGAATAGAAGACCATCTGTATTCTGAAATTCTGGATTTTACCAGAGCAATATCAATTCAATATAATATTATTTGCATATCAGAGATTATTTGAATATTTAAAAGCTGTGACACGACTTAATTCAATTTCTTCAGTCATATTAAGGGGTTTCTCACTCGGGAAATACAAAACGGATCTCTCCTTTGGCCAGGAAATTTTAAAAAGGCAGGCAAAACATTCCCATAAATTTCATTCTGTCAAACATGAGAAATTGGCGAGGAAATTGGTAAATTTAACATGTTGCGCTGCTGCGTTTAGTATGACATTCGGACGATCGTGTCCTTCTACATCCAATTGATTTTATCCACCCAGGTGAGTATGAGAAATTTTTGATGTCATGGGTAGCAAATATCTCGGGGGAAATTGAAATTTACAGCATATGCGAAGGGAATATTGTATGTGTCCTCATGAAAAAGTCATATTTCATCGTTGAGGGAATTTCTCTGACATTACATCAACTTTTGCAATGAAAAAGAAGCAAATTTGAATGCCCTCCAACACTCCAAGTAGAATAAAAATGTGTCCGAGAGAAAAGAGATGTGAAGAAATGAAGAAGAACAAAATATACACTTACACAATATGCAATAAAAATGTGGGTTGATGTCAATATTTACAATTAAAGACACTTTTGTTGAATTTGAAGAAGTGTCTTGCGCAAATACACTGAGGCGAATCAACGCCTGTGGACAGATCTTAATTGACAATTCCCTGAGTTTATTTGAAATGCCAGAGACACACATCTTCAGCAGATTAGCTTTGTATGTCAACAAATTAATAGGTTGGAATTAAGTTAATTCCAGCTCATTTCACATCAATTTGATACAAATCCATGGACTGAATGAAATTTCTGAGCAAAAAATCAAATTTTATCATAATCATAACGAAAATTTATTGTATTTTTTTTAATCTCTTCTAGATTCCATTAAATTCTTCCACCTAATGATTACAGCAAAAATAACCATTCACTGAAAAATGTCGCGTCAATATTTTAAGCTGCCAAACTGTCGCGGAAAGCAAACCACATGCATTTATTCACACAAATTGTGAAATTCAATCTTCAGAGGATGTATGGAAAAAAGCAACTAAATCCTCTTGATGCGGAAAAATTGCAATTTTCTCAGACGAGAATCCCCATGCAATGAAGCCGATGATGGATTCTCTGTGAGTGATTGAAAGCTGAAGGGTTCGCTGTGGTTAATAAATAGATCTGTATTGAAATTGAGGATTGGTGATATAGATTGAGAAGTAGATTGTTTGCTATTGTGCTAAGTTGAGTAATTAAATTATTTCTAATTAACCATTATTCAAACGAACCATAATCTCTGCAGGAGAGAAGTGTTATTGGATTAGTGAGAATTTCATATATCAATCACACAAGATACAATTTGTATAGCGGCTACCCAACATCATGTAGCACATAATTTGATTCGTCTCATAGAGTGTTCGAGTTAAGTTTTCATCAAGTCAAGTGTCCGCAGAGAGAGATTAATACTCGACGCCTTGCAATAAGCTCTTCTTTGAGATAAACGCATGCGTTAACAATACATGATGAGTATTATGGCATTCAATTCAACTACATTATCATTAGGATTACAGATAAATGGTGATTTTCTGCTGAAATGCGCAATTATATTGAGCTAAACAATATTAGCTGTTATATAATTTCGAAATAAAATATATTTTGACTGTTTTTCTAGGGATTGTTTTGTGAAAATAACAAACTTGGGACTGAAATTTAGCCACTCAAGCGCCATTTATATCTATAAATTCACATTTATGAATTGATCCAATGTGAATTCTAGAAATTCTCAATAAACAAAATAGGACTTCCATTTGGTTCAATTCAAACTTCCTGGCACGAGAAACTTTCATAGGTGAGGCACTCAAGTTGTACAAGCATGATCATTTAGAATGTATTCTGAGGTCAATTTGCTGATGAGAAACTTGAGGGCGCTTCGTGGAATTTCTCGAAGGCGACTTGCATTAATTTCCACAATGTTTGCCACTGAAACTTTGGAGTTTCCTATTTGGTTAGTTGTAAGCATCACTTTTAGTGAATCATGAATGCATTTCGTGTTCTTCTATATTAGGCAATTTCCAGTGAAAAGGATTCATTAGAGCTCTCAATGTTTGCAACAAATGTAATATGATCAGCAGATGTTACATGTTTCTGCAAAAGTTAGAGTGAAATCTCACAATAAATAGATTTATTAGTTATTCTCTATAAGTTTTCTGCTTAACATCATCTATTCTGTTCATCATTGAATTACAAATTCCACGCAAACCCTCATGATAAAGCTTCTATTCAAAGTGTTTTCTCACAGAGTTCTCTCCATTGGAATATGTGCATGTATTTTTATCAGATCTGCAAAAAGCTTAAAATTCACTTACAACGCCTTCCCTCGTCTCATCCATATATTTTATTCAATTCCTTATCATGCTGCATACTGAATAATCATGATGTAATTCTCTGAAGCTCTATCTTCCACATACATAAGTACAATTCACCATGGGTGAAATTTAATTTGCCAAGCTCATGCGTTTTCGGATGAATATTTCACTAGGCAGAAAGGGGAAGTTCCTTGCTAGGCTGAAGCCTGAAGCGGAAGCACATAGTGTGTACTTTTTAAAGCACACATCTCCTTTAAATGGACGAATTTAATAATTGAGCATCACTCATCTGAATTATATTTTTTTTTGCGGCTCAAACACGAATTGCAAGTAATTCTTCATCACACCTATACTTTCACATATACAAATTCGTTATATTGTTTCTACCCTTCAGCCGACAATTGTTGTGGTAACTGAAAATAACCCGCTATTTAATATTTGATTCCACAGAAACGGCACGAGGCACATTTAACATGCAAATATTTCAGAGGAAGAGACCACAGTCAAAGTTCTGGCGTGAGCTTTAATGAAACCGTGATTATTTGCCTTTCTGGGATGGTTGTAAAAGCGGAAAAATAGACAAGGTGGTTTAAATGAAATATAAAGGCGCAAAATAAACGGTGAATCTTTCGCTGGGATACCAATTACATGTACAAATATACACTTCAACTTGTTCACCGTGTAATTGGGGTTGGTTGTAAAGTGAATTAGGAAAAATGGGCGTGAAAGAATAAAGATAAGTTGGACATCTTCCACGTGTTTAATCAACTCTCTTTGTAGAATAAATAAAAATTGCCGTGATAAATGACGGTGGTTATTAAGAGTGTCAGGTGCATGTTTGCGGAAAAGGACTCCTTTCAGGTTAATTAAAATTCCTGTGAGGATGTGAAAATAGACGAGCATCGAGTCCAGAGGAGGAAATGAGAGATTCCTCAATTTCACTCCAAAACTGAATGTGACTGTCTTGTCAATGGAATCAATTAAAATCTCTCAACTGCTTGTCACCGACTTGTGTTTGAATTTGAAATGTTTCGGAGTGATAGTGAGGCAACTTATTATTCTGATCACAAACAATTCCCATCCAACAGTATTACTTCCAGTCTGCTGACTCAAAATGCTTCAGAGACGCACATTCAAAAAGTATTTTTGTGTCACCTTCAATGCTTTTCACATGTCCAAACATTTTCTATATCCACCCTTAAGGTTGAAATATCAGAAAGAATCGGCTTTAATAAATGTCCAGAAGAATTTGATTGACTATGGAATTTTCATCATAAAAATTTAAATACTGGACAATGGTTTAAAGTGAGATCTCAAGCAATTGATTATAATTCATACCACTTGATCATTAAAACACAGTCAGATTATATCCATTAATCTAAGTGATAAAAGCCAATTATTACAGTGTTTTATTTACAAGAGCAGACTGTGAAAATCTCTTGGATCTCCTGTCAATTTGAATTGGCAAATCAATTTGAGAAGACTCAATAGCAGACAGCAAATCGTCTTATTGTTGAGTAATTACCACACTTGCCACAATTCAATCAATATATATATAGTGAATTGAGAAATCTCTTCCAATTAACATGCCCCAAAATCAATCCTCAGACTGAGCTTTGAACTCTGTTCTGGATATGTATTTGAGAAACTATGCAACCTTCTTTGAAACCACATCCAATAATTCAATCAAGTGCAGCTTCACATAACATCAATTGGAACAATGACTTCCGCTATAGACAGTATTATAATTGCCTTTCGTTTCACTTGGTGATCCACGTGATTCCGATGAATATATGTTGAAAATCGGTGATGCAACTGGGAAGACGAGGGAATCTCACTGCGGGTGGTTTGGTCACCTCAAATTCACCTGTGGAGTTCCTGAATACAGTGAATGAGAAGGCATCATTGATGATTTTGGCGGGGAATTGCTTGCGAAATTGCACGCGATTCTCTCTAACGCGTGGAGGGGAAGCGATTCTGCGCGTTGGAAAACTTCGAAAAGTGGCTCAATTCGATGAAAACGAAGGATGCCCGCCAAATACTGGCCACCAACGTCTTCAGTACTCAACAAATATTTCTGCCGACAGTTGGGCAATGCCTCGCAACGGATACTAAACCATAGAGACAGAGAGAGCTCAGAATTTGATAGACAGTTTTTTTGAGAAGTGCTATCTTGTTCAGTGTTGGACTGCGATAATAAACAGTGATTCTCGTGATACTCTAAACTAAAGTATAGTGAGAGCGTTTGTGAGGAATCTCGATGGCCTAAAAATAAATTTCAAACTAAATTTCTATAAGATCTCACTGTCTGGCCACCTCGGAGATTGTCGAGGATAGTATTTCAGAGGAGTGACAATTTTGTGGAAAAAATATCCGGCCGTGTAAGACTATTTGTGTTCCTCAATTCAATCCCATTAACATGCACTCTCACTACCTTGCTTTCGACCGGATATTTAATTTCTTACGTTCTTATGAACTTCGCTTAATATACTTATGCTTGGCGGAGTCTGAAGTGGACTCTTCGCACTTCCGGTTGATGTTGATCACATCAATGGATCAATTAGTGTTCTGAAATTGTCCACATTCCTCCACAAGATGACAATGCCTTCCGCCCAATTTGCCCACATTACCGTGCATTTTCCGCAATTTTTCCGTGCTCCGTGTAGAAAATAAATCACCTCACCACACATCACTCAGCGATAACAGAAGAGAAACATACGCGATATCAATTATTAATTAGAATTGTGCGGCTGAAAAATTTGCGACAGGTTTGCTCTCTCCAATGCACACACTTCAATGGATTATGTTGTGTACCGTCCGATTAGCCAAACAACATAGCCAGTTAATTGGATCCCAAAGTGCGACACACATTTTCCCCACGGCTAATCTCGGCCCCAAAAACAGGTGGAATTACACCTGGAAAATTGTCAAGCTATGCGAGGAGATATGATGAAAATTTAAAGGTGTATGGCCTTGCTTTTAATGTGTGTCCTTCCCAGGATCCTCATCATGGCCACGCATGAATGGATGCGTTCGGCTATTTAAACCAACCACCCATTCTCTCAGACAACCGGGATGTATTCTATTAAATTTGCAGGTGTCGATCCCTCAAAGGGGTGGCCGTAAATAAAAATGCCCTGGGTGGAAACTTTAAGGGAGCCCACATTGCGTACGCTCGTCAAATTGCTACTTCAGCAATGCTCTGGGGTTCTTCCGCAAAAAATACCTCACACGGTACAAATTTAAGCTCAACTTTTCCACACCAAAACATTTCCCTGGGCGAGCACGAAAAATCACTCGAATTGTTTTCGTGCTCTCCAGGGTCTCATAAATCTTCACATATGACGATCAATTGGCTGTTTTTTTCTATCCGGATGATAATGCTGTTTCTTCGTCTTTAACACCAATGCAAATAAACAAACTGGGCGTTTATAATACATTATGAAAATTAAATTTTGCCGCAGTAAATTTTGCGTAAGGTTGAAAATATTATTAATACCCGTTTCATGTTACTTTCCACTTCGATAAGAGCAGTTAGTAAGGTATATTGAGAATGGATTACGTTTCACAAAAAAGAACGTTGAAACATGATTCCTTATTTTGATTATAGAAAGGAAGGAATCTTGTCTATCTCAGAAAGAGATTCAAAAAATATTTAATTTGCCTCATTTGCAGCTATCTCAAATTTTATTCGATATCAAAAAAAGATCTTTGTAATTTTCTTCCATTTCCAATGCAAGCTCAAAACCAAAGCTATGTACTGTTTTAATCACTAAGCCATAAACATAAAATCTCCAGTGGTAATGGCATGAAATGTATGTGACATGTTCACCCTTTTTCATTAAATATTTACCTCTTGAGTCTCGACAAACCACAAAATACTGTGAATTTATTGCTCATGTCGCCCCAAATCGCATTAAAATTTTAATATGCTAGCAAGTAGGTAAAAAGTTGAAATTGATATTAGTTCGGGGTGATTAAGCTTCAAAAAGCTACTCGCAGTTCACTCAACTGTTAATGGAGAGCTTTATTTGTATGCAGAGAATTAGTGTAACATATAATAAATATGCAAGCATAAATCCCTGAAGCTTAAAAAGATTAATAGTAATTAATTTTATCGAAATTGCATAATAATTCATTTGGTCAATTCGCGGAAAATTATGGGTTTTCATAAGGGGTTTTCCAAATTTTAGCGGTATTTTCGAAACATCAATTTATGTAATAAAGGTGAGAATTGTAAACTATGGTGATAAACCCTCTCGGTTGAAGCCGTATCGTATCGTCAAATAACTCACTGACACATTACATGAGTGGGAAGCAACGGGTTGAGTGATAAAAGTGTGAAATATTCACATTATTCATTTCACAGACGGGTTTTGCCTTCGGTATTTTGTGTAAAGCACGCAGAACAATTGCCATAAACAAGAAAGTCGTGTGTTCTAATTTTACCGTAGTGCTTCGCCTTTTTTTCGCCGAGGGAGAAGGCAATTTGAGGCGAAATTCGGCGGATTGCTGTGGAGTGAGGAGAGGCATTTTGCCACCCCGGTACATTTTGGGATTTTATCTATTTATTTATCTTCATTGATTATATCGTTGTTTCACTTGCAATCTATATGTAAACATTGAATTCCCCTGCGAAGCTTTACGAGTGCGCCCCAAAGACAAATAAACGCTATTTTGGGTGAAGTTTAGTGCTTCAACAAGCAATCAGTGCGAACGGCAACAGCTCCGTTGAAAGACTTGAACATCACGCTGAACACTTTTTGGACTGCTTTCCCAGTGACAGGGAAGAGGAGCAAAATTTCGTCCAGTCAAGCATCCCTCAGATGATCTTCATGATTATTCAACAGAATTAGCATGTAAATTCAATTTATTATTCTTTCAACTGAATGGTTAATCAGTGACAGAAACAGTGGAAAATGTCCATGAAAAACAAAACCAGAGCGATGAAAGATTGATTTGCACCACATGTGATTGGAATTTAATGGAAAATCGAGTGGGAAAATTTGAATTATTGTTGAGTCGACGCACTGTTTATTTATCCTCGAGTCAATTCCAAATTAATTGTTATCCGAAATTTGATTTATTTTTTCACTCGTTCGCCCCCGCGCGAAATAAATCGCTCGGACGATGAATTTTCACACATTTCCCGCAGTGGGAAAATTTATAAGAACCTCTGAGATTCTCTGCTTCGAGTCAGTTATTAATTTCCGGCCATAAGAATTTCATTAAACACGCCCCATCTCGGCTCCACGGGAAATTGGATAAGATTTTTATGGCACGAGTGGTTGCCTGAGACAAGAGGGGCATTTTTCTACAATGTCCAAAGTGCCTTTTTCAACACGTTCTTTAAATAGAGCGTCTTCCAATGCCAGAAGTGCTCTTGAAATTCAAAACTATTTCGATTCCCTGTGTTTAGGCCTAATAAACATGGATTTGCTATTGAAACAACATAATTTGAGATAAAAAAGTTGCGTGAATTGAATTTTCTTTCAACACACTTTTTCAACTAGCAATCAAATATTTAACCATTTAATTATAGAAGTTATCTGGTGATTGTTTCTTCGCGTTACACTTCTTATCTTACGCCTGATGACAGGAGGCGCTCGATTTATAAAATGTAGACAGAAAATCTCTCTATACTTCTATAACAGTTGGAAAGGAAACAACTTTCGTAGATCCTAGATATGAATTTCAATGGCTTAACCTCATGAAACGCTAAATGGCATAGAGCTTTTTCCCATAAGAATTCAAAAAGTCAGGTGCAAATTGGAATTGTGTGCCTCGTGTTGGTATAATGTTAACCACAATGTTCATTAATTTCAACCATTTCCTGCAACTCTATGCCAAGGACAAATGTCCTGCGAGAAGAAACTCATTAAACGACCGTACTTGGTCGGGACACCATTTTTCATTCACACAAATTACAATTTTATTGCGTGCTGCTCATATTTTTCTGTAACATTCTCTTTGTTCTTTGCACGCTGTTTTCTTCCGCCTAAAGAAATCCAACCCCAAGAGGAAATTGCTCAACCGGCAGTGTGAGGTGGATTAGTGAGAGAGAGGGAGAAGGGGAAAGTGAGCAAATTGTGCGATAATTTGTTGTGTAGCCCAAACTTTCTTTCAAGTTCAACGCAAAGAGCAGAATAATCGATGAATTTTGTGTGTTTGTAGTGATAAATAAGTGGTAAAAGAGCACGGAAGTGCGTAAGAAGGTGAGCAAGACGTCATCGTGGCTGTAAATCAACTGGCGAGGGTGTTGAAATGCATGGCAAACCACTGTGATCCAATGCCGAGATATTCGCCCGAAGAAGACGGTTGAGTGTGTGAGAATGCGAGGGAAGCCTTAACGGGCAGCAGAGAGGATCACGTTCCGTCGGGAAGGAAATTGATTAGCTGTCGGAGAGTGTCTCCTTATCATCTTGGGGCTCCGCAGGGCGAGAAACAGGACACCAAAATGGGTTACATCCACTCAACGGCGGACTATCTCAATATCACGGGATTGTACGAATACGACTCATCTTACTACGACCGTGGCAATGACTCCTACTACGAGTACACGAACTTAACCAGTGTTCCTCCGTCGCATGGAAATTATACGTGAGTAATTCCTTCTTTATCTCTTATCTCCACATTATGACGCTTTCGGTCCTAAAAGAGAAAAATTACATTAGCTTCATAGGGATCCAGGCTTCTTATCTGATTTAAATACGAAGCTTTGATGAAGTTTACTTTAATATTTGGAAACTAGTGGAATTTTAAGTGAATTATCTTGGTATTTTAATTGAATCCATTTGGATTGTATTGAAAATGGCTCACATTCAAGAAATATTATTGTATTGTATATTAAAAATTTTACGTGTTCATAAACTTTTTAAACATTTCCATTACAACTAACCATAATTTAGATGTTGTACTGTTTCGGTTGGAAAAGCTATAAGACTAATTTTATATACTTTTCTTTTTGTAATCATGCTGAGACCGAAAATTTTCCTTTTATCACCTCTTTTATTATCGCTTCAACTAGTGTGTATATTACAAACGTAAATGGGTAAAACTGTGGGTCAATTTCCCGTTGAGCCCATAAAGAAAACGACAATCAACCCTTTTGCCCACTTCTCTAGTGTACTTGACCTCAACTTTGGCTGAATTGTGGAAGCAACATAGCAAATATATCACGCAATAAAAAGCATTTGCCTCCCTTTCAGACAATCACATTTTCGTGACAAAAAAAGACGGAGTGGTGAAATAGCTTCGAAACCGCACAAAAACGAGAGATGTGGAAAATGTGATGAAGTTTATCTGATTCTTGTGTGCAAATATTGTGAAGCTTTTGTGCAAAATTTGGTGTCCCTCCAAAAAAAAAAACAGAAAGATGAAATCAACAAAAAGCACCTCGAAAAGTTCCTCCATCAGGAACTTTTCAATCCTGAAAACTAACTCACTGTACTCACAGAATAAATGGCGTGAAGTGCATAAACAGTGAAAATTTTAACAAACCCATGTAATATGTTCCAAATTGTGTGCACAGAATGTTAAATGAAGAGATTTGTTCGACGCACGTAAACACTTCAATCACGCCATCGAAACTCCATTTAGAGATGCTCCGTGACGAAAATGCGAGGCTTTTCCACTAATAACGTAATTGTTCGGCCATTGAAATGGAAAGTATGTAATTAAGAGTCGGAAATTAACTTGGGAGAAATTATGACGATAACTGAAAATCTATATTTAAGTTTGTAAGAGCAGGAGTGAACTATTAAATTATGCTAATAAATTGCTCAATTAGACTTTTCGCGGGGTAACATTGAAATCTGCAATAGAGCTCAAAGTGCGCTGAATTGATAGAATTTTAACACTTCTGCCTCCATAATATTTGAATAGTTGATGAGGAGTGTCATATAAATGTTGGCAGCTCTAGTGGCAGTTATAAAGACTTAATAAACCATTCATTCCTCATTATTTATTCACGCTCATTTGAAGGAATTCCACACCGTATTTGGCGTGGAAAATTTGTGGCGAATACATGCGCCAGAAGTTTCATTAGAATTTCAAGTTCCAATTAAATTTTGAGTTGTGTGAAAGTATATTAAGTTTTCTTTGATTAAATTTAATTTCAACTCTCATAGTTTCACAGAACTGATATGAAATTATTGCGCGATTTAAAGCAAATACTCTTAAAGAGCGCAAATTATTATTCAAATTAATATGAGCTTATCATTTCCAAATGACATTTCTAAAATTGCGTGCAGCATTTTATATGCACTGTACTTAATAATACATAAATTCATTCCTAATTTACCATAGACAAAGAGCAAATGGATCTGATAGTTTAAAATTCAAAAGAGACTAACTAATTTGAAAGTTCGTGTGTGAGAGTTTTGGGAAAGTTTGCTGCGGGAAAATGTTCTGAAATACTTCCATTAGAAACTGAGACAGATTACAAGTAATTGAGTGTGGAAATTCCAGGAGTTTTCCCATTTCCTCCCTCGTCAAAATTGTTTTATCACGTGAGACATTTATTCATTATTCATTGCATTGCATTTAAAGTACTCTAACAGAAAATGAAGTAAAGAACTTAAATGGCAATTTGTTGAATATAAATATTGCTGTATAGATGATTAATTCGAAGCTTAAATATTTCACTTTAATTTAAGTTGACTATCGATTTTTACAAGAGAGAGAGAGAGTCCTGTAAAACAATAACTTTATTCACTGCATTTCCATTTTATTTTATTCTTTATGGGCAAATACAAATATTTGTATATCTATTATTGCACCAATCAATTGCATATGCATTGTATTAGAGATTTATTCGCCGAATGGATGCGAGTAATTTTAAACTACACATTTGTCCAATTTGTGTGTGCGTAAAAGCTGACATTGAAAATTGCATTGTCAGACGAGTGCTATTGACTGACAATTTGCCAAGTGAAGCAAACGTTTTGAAGCACAAGCACAATTTAAATTTGCCACTCATCTCTCAAATTTGAGAGTTACATCAGTGGAAAATTCATTAGGAAGATTGGCTTAAGGAGTTATCATTTATGCAAATTTGATGAATGATTCTACCTCAAACAAAGCTCCATTGTGTCTCTATAAACATTAATTTCTTCCGAAGACTTTACAGAGGATATTCATCACTTAAGACTCATACAGAATTCAGAACAATTTGCCTCGAGACCGCATAAATGAATATTTCAGACAGCAGTAAAGTGTGCAGAATATTCATGGGGCAGGTGTAAAAAATTATCGCTAATTTGAATGTGATTTCCCTTACAATAAACGCACCCTGACTTTGTGTAAATTTAATAAGCAAAAATTGCTAATAAAATATGGGTGTAAACAGGGAACATACATTTGTACCAAGGGTGGATTGTTCAATTACTCTCTCTCTCTCTTTTTCTACCCCAAAAGACGGAAGACACAGCAGTTGATTGTGGAAGTCGTAAAAAAGTCGTGTGAGGCGTTTTTGCCGACGACAGAGAATTCAGAGAAACAGTGATAAGAATAAAAAACGATTGTTCATAATTTATCAGCGGAATACTGAGTCCCAGCTGAGTGTTTTCTGCTTCACATGACAGCACGAGTTGATTACTGAATGGATGGAGTGTGAGAAATTGAACAATTAAATCGCAATAAAAGGGAAGAAAAGAGCTAAATGGCCTAATTGTCTCTCTGCTGTCGCAAGATATTGCTGCTATGTTGCCATGGTCCACCCACATCATGTCGAAGCTGCTTTAATTCGCGAGTCAGAGTTGAGAGGCGAGACTTGAGATTAGTTTGGTGAATTTATTCGAGGTTCAGTGCCTGAATCTGATCCCATATCTATAAACCTTCCCAACTTTGCATATAACAAAAGGGGATGACTTAATGGAATTCTTGTCGCAGTGATGACTACAACTTCATTCTACCGCTGTGGCGTCAGATCCTGTGGAGCATTCTGTTCGGTGGAATGGTAATTGTGGCCACGGGAGGCAATCTAATCGTCATATGGATTGTGCTGGCCCACAAGCGGATGCGAACGGTCACCAACTATTTCATAGGTATGGAAACATTGGAATTGTTGCTCCCTCAGTGACTTCTTCAATGCAATTCCCTCGAGTGTGTCACCCCAGTGGCATGTGGACGCCATGCTCGGGGGGATTAATTGACGGTTGATGCATATGTAGAATAATTTGTTTAGAGGTCCCAATAATGGGTCACTTTCACCCCTTCTCTGCACGCAGTGAATCTCTCCATTGCGGACGCCATGGTCTCCACACTCAACGTCACCTTCAATTACACGTACATGCTAAACGCTCACTGGCCCTTTGGCACCATTTACTGCAAGATCTCTCAGTTCGTGGCAATCCTCAGCATCTGCGCATCCGTCTTCACGCTTATGGCAATTTCCATAGACAGGTGAGTTGTTTTTCGCAATTTTCAAAAGTGTATTTTCAAGTATTTTTAGAAACAATGCAGACAAATCAATCGTGATATCAGTCACAACAAGAGAAAGAGAGACTGAATAATTCAATTTTCGTCTTTTTCAATTCGCTTTTTGTAATGCAAATTGTATGTTATATGTAGAGAAACAGTGTGGCTTCCAGAAAACCCTTGTTACTGAATATTCTCTACCGGGGGAAAGAGTTGAGTCATAATTCACTAGTAATGCATATTAGACTTTTACATGATACCATTAGCTAAATTCTGATTTATTTTTATAGAGAGTAACGACCTTTCAAGTCTCTCAAGTAGGGTAATTTCAATGGGATTTCACTTCTCAGACACCGTGAACTTTGAAAGCATCACGTTCTGTCGTATTTTATTTTTGCTCAAATCTCTCTCCCCATATTATAGTGCTCAGTAAATTCGAGTTATCTGGTAATTTCATCAAATTATCAGGGCTCATTTAGCAAACTCATTTGCAGCTCAAGGGGCGTGAGTAACCCTTTGACCGTTACACTTCTCCGCTGATTATCTACGAAGAAATTCTGAGGGTCACGGAAGTAGTCGAGCATCCGTCTGAAGTTCAGACTCTTGAACTTTGTGAAAGTGTTTTGGCAATTTTCGCACGCATAATAGGAATTTATTGGTGGCAATTTCTCCCAATTGATAAACCCCTAATACCTCTATAATGGGCGTAACAAATAGCAACTTCGAGGCATCAACAGGCATAACAAAGCCATAAATCTGTGTATCATCATTTTTCACAAAAAAAAACCTCCACACACTTTCAACAGCGCGGCAGGGCGAGATGGAAGTGTCTCAGCAGGAGACAGGGATTCTTCCCTACATCATCTTTTCTTTTGCAGATACATGGCCATCATGAATCCCCTGCGACCGCGTATGGGAAAGCGCACAACGCTGTGCATCGCAGCGATTATCTGGATAGTGGGTGTCATCCTATCGTGTCCAATGCTGGTCTTCTTCACCACCTACGACCAGCACCTACAGGAGGGCGAAGTGAGAGTGGTGTGCTATTCAGAGTGGCCGGACGGACCTACAAATCACAGCTTTCAGGAGCACGTGTAAGTCCCCGACAGTCGTCTGCGGAAGAGCCTCAACAGCTCTTCCCTCACCCATTCAATTTAGTTTGTTTTTTTTCCTTCCTGCGTAAAGCACAGCCAATTTCGTCCCTGGTATTCCAACGAAAACAGTAGTATTTCTCCCTTTATCTCAATTTTTTTCTCTTGTCTCTCAACAGAGTTGGAAAGATGTGAAGTGGTTATTAAAGTTTTCGATAAATGCCAGAATTTATCATTAAATTATTTGTTCGTTTCCTTAATAGTGGAGAATGAATTGAAGATAAGAATTACGTTTCTGCAATATTGAATCTTTTATCTGAAGTCTGCAATGCATGAAATCTGACCTCTGGAAAAGGTTGTGTTCAAGTGAAATAGAAGAGAAACAGAGAAAGTGATCAGGCTTGACAGTTTTTCCATTCTTTTGAGAACCTTGAGAATTTTTTTTTCGCTATACAATATTTTCTCAACATTTCCCTCGCTCGTGCCTTTCTCTTTTAAATAATGGAATAAGACACCTTTTCTTCTTCTTTCCCACCACATCTAGATACAACGTCGTCTTCATGTTTCTAACGTACTTCCTGCCCATCGGCTCAATGACATTCACATATGCCAGGGTTGGGCTTGAACTTTGGGGCTCGCAGAGCATAGGAGAATGTACTCAGCGGCAGCTGGAGAACATCAAGAGCAAGAGAAGGGTGAGTGTGCTGAATAAATACTTGGTTTCACATCGAATTCCACTGTCCCACCCACGGATGGGTGGATTTTTCAGCCTAAAAAAATATATTCTCCACCAATTTGATTTCCCACTCTCAAGCGAAAAACATACTTTCTTGCACAAAAATACTCCTCGATATCTACTTTTACCCGTTGAATGTGTTTATTTTAAGGGATTTCCGATCCGACTCGGTTGGAAATCAAAGGATTTTCCCCATACATTTGAATTAATTATTTGTTTGAAATCGAAAATCGCAGTTTCACTCAGCAATCTTGTTCAATCTTCTTTTTTTTCTATTGATGGATGAGAAAAGGGATTCATCCGATTCATCACTCAAAGAGCAAATTGTATATTGATTTGTAAGCAATCTTGTGATCTTTCCTTCAACACAAAAAAGGACGATAGAAAAAGGTTTAAAGAACATCAACAATTTAAGACACAGATTATGGATTTATATCGCAATTAAAAATTATTCTTTATGTGGTAATTATCTAATTTGAATACCTAAAATTCTTAAACGTATTCATAATCGCATGGTTAAGTTCAATTTTATTACATCTGTACGTACAGCTTCTATCTTAGATGGAAAGAAATTGAGTGAAATCGTTTTGTTGAACCTTTTTGCGCTCTTTTTCTCCACGTGGCAGAAAAAAACGATTTTTCTGTCGATAAGAATTCTTTGGCCAGCTTTGATTAATTGATTGTGAGAGTAAAGGAGTGCTCTTGAAAAATTAATTTGAACTCAATCTTGAAGGGGAAGTGAAGAGTGCTTCCCGTCTGCAGTGATCGAAAATGCTCACGATGGGCAAATTTATCACACCATTAACCGAGGGCATTATGCCGAGATTGTTCCATCTGTTTGCCCAATTTCGCGGAATAACATTCCGTACCGTGGCAAAAGCGTCTGAGAATGAAATATGGGTGTTGTCCTTATTAATTTAATTCCCAAAGAATATCTCTCGCATGGCGAGCAATCAGTTGTCTCAGCGTTATGGCACAACATTATACCGCTCGGGTGATTTTATTCCATATTTTTGGTCCATCAGCTCGCCCACGCTCACAAGAGGGAGATTCAGAGGCGATAATGCCGAACAGTAATGACAATGATGAGTTGTGTGAGATAACAAAAAGGCGCGCGCAAATATATATTTTCACTGACGATCCAATTTGCTCCAATTTGGCCCACCACCAAAGAGGTGGGATTTGTTTATGAATTTCACCCTTCTCATGCAGTGAAATGCCTTTCACTGACATGCTTTTCATGCTGTATTTTCCTTGTTAATTCTCTTTTATGTTTTTCTGTCTCATCTGCCCAAAAAACATCACGTCTGACCAGTTTATTTATGGCAGATTCACCAATTTTCTGCACAAACACAACATTTCAGTTCAGAGCCCCGCGGGTAATTTGTTGATAAAAATTCCTTAATAATACAGTGTGTAAAAAATTGCAAACATTTTAACTCTTTCGTGAATACGCGCTTGTGTTGAGCTTTTGTGCTAAAATTATACAGTGAACAAGGGATGATGGGAATGTTTAACTGAAAGCTTAACTGATAAAGTATCACAGGGATATTAAAAACACATGGAGCAGAATTATGTAATGCACAAAAGCAACTAAAGCGAAATAAAATCACAGTGATACAAGTGACAATAGCACTTACTATGTATACATGATGGCCCTAATGGCTTTAATGTTTTGTGTGGTTATTAATTAATCTTTGAGGTAAATGTTGAAATGTGCATATAAAAAATGAGTAGAGGTTTAAGGTCTTTTAATTACGTCTGTTATGAAGTATTTTCTCTCATAAACTTCATACTTTCAAAACGCAAAAATATTCTCCAAATTTTACATTAAAAAGTCGACGCGTATCTGAAATTCTGCAATACAATTTCTATAAAATTCACAAACCCGACCTTTTCTGGTATCCTAAAACAACGGATATTCAGAAAAAGGTTGCCTGACTTTTCTGCATACAATGTGAATTTGACGATCCTGTAACTCTGGAGATTTTTATTACATTCTGGGCGCGTAATTAAAATGAAATTTCATGGTGATGAAAAACACAAGGTTCCACAGTTTGGGAAAATGTGGGGCCATTTCAATGTTGATGGGGTAGAAAATATATGTAGATTAATTAAATCAAGTGAGAAATATTTTAATTCCCAAACTTCTTCTGCAGGTTGTAAAAATGATGATGACGGTGGTTCTTATCTTTGCCGTGTGCTGGCTTCCATTCCAAGTCTACTTCATCGTGACATCGTACGATCCCGGAATTACCAATCTACCCTACATACAAGAAGTTTACCTGGGCATCTATTGGCTCGCCATGAGCAACTCCATGTACAATCCCATAATTTATTGCTGGATGAATTCACGGTGAGTGTGGATGTCTTTTTCTTTTCTTCATTAGGCTCAGGTGAGAATGCGCTTTACTCCTTCAAACTGACAGCACTTTTTGGCTCGCCTACGCTCGTAGATTTACTGCTGTGAGACAAGTCACTCTTCCGGCCTCTTTCTCACTCCACCGCTCAGCATTTCGACGGGAGAGTGAAGAAAAGTGACAAAGTACTCAGAATGTAGCACATTTTTAATGACTACCCATAAAAGTCCACCCTCTCAGGCCCCTGACGTTCGCTTTCACAACCCTTTGTTGGGCGGTGACTTTGACAATGAGCGTGGAAGTGGGTGGGTAATCGTGGGGATATTTTGCCCAACACCTCTGAGCAATCTTTCCACCCCACTTTCCATCCAGACAGTGCTTGTGCGAAGCTGGAAGGCAGGAAAGGGAGCATATGCGAGAGAATTCTTAATGGAATGCACTAAACCATTTTTAAGTGTTCTCTCTTCGCGATAGTATGAACACACCGCGTCACGCATAAAATGTTCTCTGGGAAAACAGATTTTTCTTTTGACAATCCAAGGCTCCAGACTCAGGATCACCCTGCGCGTGTGTCGCAGACAAGAGTGAGAGGACACGTGTAAACGCATTCGATGCAACGATGGATGTTTGATAAATGATTCACAGTTCTTGTCGCTTTGCACGGAACAGCAACTTTATGTATCCTCGTGTGCACCTAAGCATCGTTAATTTATTATTCACAGCCATTCTCCTGACTTGTGCAGAAACTTTCACACTTTTGCTATCTCGGGTGTTCGTGTGAGTTCTCATGGATGCAACAGTCGATGAGATTTTGCAGCAGAAATGTGTGATTTTGGCGCTGAGAGCCATGCACATTGTGGAGGGGTTTCAATAAAAGCTCTGTTATCATGAGATGCTCGAGAAGCTTTTGAAACACATTCCCAGGGAAGTGTTGTGAATATCAAATCCTCAAACTCATGGTAATTTTCACAGCAATCATCTATCTTTAATGACAATATTTGCATAAAACTATGAGGAGGATGCCTTTAAATTTCAACTGTTGACAATGTAACAATAATAACAATGTGTAATTCCTCAATGACTGTCCATATTTCTATCTCTGTTGCACACTGATATTTTGTTCTCTAAACTGTGAAAGCATATTTCCACTCTGTCTTGCTTAAGCTGACATTCAACATACATTGAGTTGCAGTAATACTGTGAAATAAGAAAACCATAAATAATCGCGAAGAATTCCAACTGTACGACAGAGCAGATTTACATATTGTGAAAATCAATTGCAGAACAGCGTGCTCTATCTTGAATGAAGTCAAGTGGTAAAGTAGTTCTCACCATCCGCTAAAAGCAACCCTCTTTTCGCAAATACGAGAGTAATCCCAATGCAATAGAGACTCAAATCACCAACCTTCTCATTAGGCGAGAGGGTGTTTGTCCTCTACATTAAAGTCACACCAAGAGTGAGTCTGGAAACGGATGCTTGATAAAGTTTCACAATTAAATTTGTACAGCAATAAATTCTGTTGCGTCTTCATTATAATGTTTCACCAGTATGGCAATTTCATATATGAGATACGAAATATTATATTTCTCTTAAATAAGGGAAAAGAGACGAAAATGTATTATCTTCAGCGATTGTTCAGTAATTTTCCCAAGGATTTTCTACACTGATGCGCTTTCTTTAAAAGCACATGAAAAAGTACTTTCTCAGATTTTTCTTCACATTATATCCTTTAGAATCTCTTGGACATGAAGACAAAGAAAATGTAAGGAGAATTGTGAAATTTTCTGCTTTCAATTTCATCCCGCACTTCTGACCCAATAATATGAAACACTCGTCTCGGCCATAAAAAAGCGCTTCATGGGGTGTGGGAACATGTAACATGGGGACTTTTTTACGATATCACCAAGTCCTCGAGTGAATTTTCAATGCGACTGAGGGTGCACAGAGCAGAAAGAAAGCGCATCGCACCCCTGAGCATACCTAAGCATTATCACCTGATGCAATATGGGACCCGAAGTTGCCAATAAAATACACTGGGTCTCACTACAGTCACGTGTAGTGCTTCCTGACCGAGAATTTTTACACACAAAACCCCGCTTCGCTTGACGCCGTGCAAGTGAACACAGTGAAATTTGATGTGGGTTTGCATTGCAGTTGAGAATTTACATTCATTGTCGCCTCTCTGTCTCTCCCACTTTCTTTGCCACCGTGAAGGTTTCGTCGAGGATTCAAGCAGTTTTTCCGATGGTGTCCCTTTGTGCAACTCACACCGGAAACACTGACGAGACGCGAAGTCGTCACCAAATACTCGTGCGCCGGTTCACCGGAGCACCACAGAATTATTCGCAATGGTAAGCCTTTATACCTAATCCATGCTATATACAATGCATACAAGGGGCAAATATCTCTGGGCCATTTTCTGCATGCTTATTTGCAAAATTCCACTTTCATATGAGACCAAGGCAGTGTAGAAGGAAGTACGAACATCCTTTTATACGTTCAATATTTGATTTGAGATGCCACAAAACATATTTACAACACACGCATTCCTCCCTTCGCCTCACCGTTTGCATATTCTTCCCAACATCAATAAAATATACTGTCTCTGCATCAACATAAATACACGATTTTCCTGATTTCAAGACGACATTTTGTCTCACATTGTTTCACACGCAAAATAATTTTCTCCGAGGCTACAGTTTAACGAAATACATTTAATTATACTCTGTTTATGGTTCTGAGATATGAGAAGAGAAATTGGTCTACAATAGGAATCGTAAACTAAATTCGGAGGCAGAAAAGTAAATTCATGATGAATTGTATTCAATTTGAATCTTTAGTGTAACCAATCCAAGAACTGTGTGCAATTAAATTTTATGTAAACATTAAAAGTGATTACATTCTCAAAAAAAAAACGATAGAAAAAGTAATGGAACTATTATTTTGTGAACAGAACAGATTCAATACAATTTATTTCCTATATTCCAAAACTCTACAATTATATGAGACAGAGACTATAATAATTTTTGCTATTGGTTTAGCATAATTCTCCAGGTTTAAAATGTCATTACGAAAATTAAACGCGGAAGTCATGTTTTCTAACATAAAGATTTCAATTAAGATTATACTCTTTGAAGGGAAAATTCAATTCCATCCCAAATAACTCTGGCAAAATGGACTCCCAAGAATCCATCCTTAAGGCAGCTCCGCCAGATATTCGCCTCTTGTTTGCCAATTTCGACCCAAATATTTCACTATCAGAACACCATCTCTGGAGGAGTGTTTTGGAGAATTATCGCTTTTTCACTCTTGTATATTCTCTCTGTTATTTTCTTGCAACGTGAATTGCGACGTTTGTTGGAAATGGTTTCGATACCAAAAAAAAACAAAATGTCAAGACACTGAAAGATCATTTCTCTACTCATGTTCAGGATCGCCAAAGCACCTCAATCGAACGAGTGGTAAGTGTTGATTGGACAATTTATACTTATTGCATGAAACATTATAAGCCCCTTCCACTCCATCCCCGAGCGACGATCCAACCACACAATTTATTGTTATTTCCCATCGTGGGGGTGCAAGAGGTACTCTACAGTACAATGGAGACAATTGGGTCTGCTAACTATATCCGTGCGGAATAAATATGTACATATGGTGCGTGTATAGAAGCGAATTGAATGTGTTGGAAGTGAACCGGAGGAAGCGGCATTTTAAATCGAGCACAATAATAATTCAGACAATTTCCCAGGGCAAATACACACAAAGGTCTCCCACTCTCCTAAACAGCCCCAAGAGTCCACCCATGACAGGCCTCAACTAGAAGAGCGAGCGAGAGAGAGAGAGAGGGTGTCGGGAAAGCTGTCCAGTGCGGAGACAAAATGAACAGTTTTTGAATTTGCAATTGTAATGAAAGTGAGTTAGCTTATATCTTGTGGACACTCTGGAAACATTGAAGACATTTCCACCCATTTCATCATTCATTTATGTACAACCATAAAGTACATTGCAGAAGAAGGAATAAATCTTTCCCTCTGGCGCCACAATGCGAGTCTATTTCTGACGTGAGGGACTCACATGGGAGTTCATGGATAATCTTGCACCTCCGCCGCAAGGAGAATAAGCTCAATGCCATTTTCTTTTCTTCCCTGAGCATGCTAATCGTGCGGCGGCTTTCACGTGACCTGTTAGCGAGAGTTCACGTGGAAAATTTTTCATTGCGAATTTATGTATACGCGCTCAGTGGTTAAATTAATGTTGAATGAGAGTCAAAGAATAGTTCAGTGCTTCTCTCAATGATAAATAAACCGATCCACTTGCATAGGTCAATTGATTTTTACTCACTCAGCTTTATTTCAAATTATTTGGTCTCTTGGACACATTTCTAATCATGAATCTAGAATTTTATCACCTCTGATAGCGTGTAAATTTGGCCTGCGTTCAGGGATCGCGAGAACACGTTTTTTCTTTATTTTTATCCAACCTGCAAAAGTTGGTAGAGGAAAGTCACGCCAGAATTGCTTACTCGTTTTGCGTTGTCCCTGTGGACATTTGTCTCTGTGTCAGAAGGAACACGATTTATCAAAAGAATCAACACAATAAAATTTATCTCGCTGATCTTACGGCAATCACCTAATTGCATTTTCGTGGCTCTCCATCGCACGCAAAAGTCCTGATGGTGGAGATACAAGGAGATGAAATTTGCTCTGAGGATTCTGACTGTTTTCGACAGAAACTCAAGAGTCATCAGACGCCTTTCTCCCTCTTCCTTCCTGTCGATTTCGGGACTTTTGGTCAACATGACAGAACAATTGTTGGATGCTGAAGAATAAAAGGGGCACTAATTCGCCTTCAAATATTATCTATATGATGAAGTAAGCAGTAGAAGAAAAATCTCACCAACAAAGGAAGTCCTCAAGGACAGATTCAGAAAGTGGCAAAGACTGTTCTTCATGGTGTGAGGCAGTAAAGAAAATATTTTCGCTCGGTGATCTGATCAGAAAAGGAATGGAAAATTAGCGTGAATATCAATGTGAATATATGAGCAGCAGACAAGTTGCTCTTTATCTCAGTTAAATCAAATTATTTTCCATGCAAATTTCATCGACACGGCAATAGAAATCTATGTGAATAAATACAATTCTATGGCAAAGTTGTATTTCATTAAACAATGTATGCAAATAGCAGAATTTATTATTTCTCTCTCTCTCTCACTCTCAGCTCAATTAAATAACTATTTTGCATTTGATGGAATTCACGAATTGACACAGGCAAAATTGAAGAATAAACGACAATATAACGACATGAAAATATATTTCAGATTTGCTTTCATTGTTGTTTGTGACGCTCGGTGGGAAACTCTTAATGAATGTCAAAAGTTCAGGTTATGCTTTTTGGAGGGTGAAAAGGGTCAAGGGGATTCCAATGAACTTGAAAATTTCGCAGACTGAAGGGCGAGAATTTAAAGGTCAACAGCACCTTTATACTGCAAATATAACTTAGTTTGCTAAAATGCAACAAAATTCCAATTTTACCATTCAGTATTGATGAGTTAAATTTCACGATGGCGCATTTTCATAAAATTCCAACACAATCAAGTATGCAAAAAGCCCAATTTGAGAGCGACGAAAGCTCACTGAGTGCTTTTTTATTCAATCAGTTAACTTTTTTTTAATGATTCACTAATGTGACATCTTGCTTTCAACCTAATGAGAGCTATCTAGGAAAATCCACCATTTAGCTGGCAATCAGGAAATTGACATTTTGAGAAGAAGAAAATTTAAGTTGCCTTTTTGTTTTTCCTTCCTAACGATGAAAATATTTTGTTGTCGGAATAAAGTCTTTAAGACACACATTAATTGTCTATAAACTTAGGAAATTTTACCGCTTGTGTAAGGAAAAGTTTTGAGAGCGCTTTAAAGAAATTCCTTCATGTATATTTGTGCCATTTCAAATACGTTAACTATAATGTTTATCGATGATAATCTCATAAGTTCAGCAATTTATGCATAAAATAACAGTCCGGAATTGAAAATTTAAATAGGATATATCCACATAAACCGTGCAGGACATCGAGTGTGAGAGAACTCTTTGACAGGATGAAAATAGAAAGCTATTTATGTTAATTTCAAGTGGAAAGCTTGAAGCCAAAACACCACAAATTTGAATATAGGACAGAAAATTCGAAAACACCCGCTCAAAGAATGAAACTTGACTTGGCGAACGAAGAAACTTTGGAACTTTATTGCCTTCCTGACTTTTCTTCCTTTAGTTTTTGAATAAATTAAATTGTGACATAGAATTTTTTGACAACTTTCTTCTACCATACAACTCCTCGAGACATGCATTTTTCATTAAACCATGTACCCAGAACCCAGTCAACTTAGCTTATAACAAGTCTTATAAGCAGGAAAATATTCCCGCGAGGGAGTGGAATTTTAGTGTTTTCTTCTTTGCAATGTGGCTTAGCACATAAATCACTTTTGGAGTTGAATACAAAATCATGTACTGTGCCATCCTGTTCCGGCCCAATATTTTTTTGGCGGGGCGTGGATGGGGGAGGGAATTTTTCATTTTAAGCACAATTTGCCTCAAAAGAGTTCAAAATCGAGGGGGATTGGAAAGACGGCAGCGGCGTTTTCGCACACAAAAAAGCTCCGGAAGGGATGAATTTCCATGCGGAAGGTGGCACAAAACGATGCAATATTGTATCAAAATCTTATCACTTTCCTCTCACGCATACAGAAAAGATAAATCAATCACGCGGCAGGGAGAAAAAAAAACGGAGGTGCGAGCACGAAACGTGGATAAAGACTGAGAGCTTTAATATGGAGATTATCGCAAATATGCGATGGAGAATCATTTGGGCGTGAAAGTGTCTCAATTTATGCTTTTCTACAATTTATCGGCATTTTTTTCACCTCAGCAAACATTGAAAAATGAATGATACGACAATTCTAGGGAAGGCTATTTTGGGGAGCTTTATTTGTCTCAACAAAATCAAGTGGAAAAAATATGCTTAGACAGACATTTTTTTTCCCACTAAAATTTTTCAACAGACTTCGCCTGACTGCTTGTCGTAAATCATCCTCTTTATGCATAAGTTTTTCAGTAATTTTATATCCCCTTTCGGTGGAGAAGGATGGCAAAAACGTGTTGGGGAAGTGCCTCAGGATCTTCCCTTCGAAAGCACCGTCGCTGCACAAAAGCTGATCGCAATACAAATAGAATTTAGAATAGAGGCTTTCAGGGCCTGAGAGCTTCCTCCGCCTCTTTGGTCATTGCCCACCTCCTCACATTCCCAATTTTAATGGCATGTTCGTGGGTGTTAAGAAAAGGAGCCAAGCATATAAATCAAATTTAATATTCTCCCTTCTGGAGTTTGCATATAAATTAGGTGATATTTTTGACCAGGACGCCCGTGAAAATGCCGCTTGTAATTAATGTTTATGAATCAATATATGTATAGAAAATTGAATGATGTATTGTATGTCATCTGAAAATTTCACTCAAAATTTTGAACAAGGGAGAGCAGAGAGACTCAAAGTGAGCCACAGCATAAAAATTCTCCTCGAGAATTCCCATTGTGATAAATTGATTTGGAGGGCGTTTCTGTGTAGGGAAATTTGAAGGAATGGAAAAATGTGGGTTTTTCTGTTTGGTTTCCAAATTTTTTTTTGCCTGGGAAAAGTTTTCCTCTCGTGTTTCACAAGTTTTAATTAAGGTATTCAAGAAGTTTTTCTACACTTACACTGGCATTCACACTAATTTATCATACAGTATATATTGAGTATATTGCAGAACAAGTTGCGTATAGTTTTCCTTTGACTAAAAATGCAACTAGAAAGATTTAATTAAAATCATTGAGCTACTTTGATGCTCACCGAGCAGTGAGAAGTAATTGAATTTAGCTCGCTATGCATATCGAAAGAATAACTCCTTAGTCACTGAATTGTAATTAAAATGCTCCCTTTTGTTCTGGGATAAAAATTCCCTACAATTTTAATGCAGACACACACACTTTGGCGGAAAGAAAAAAAAAGGAATTCCATGAAATTCTTTTCAGAATAAACTTCATAACGAAACAATGGAAAAAAGCTGTATGTGCAAATGTTGTGATTAATTAACATCCACGCTGTGAATTTGTTGAAATCTTCCAGGCTCAATGAGGACTTCCATGCAGCACACATGCCACAGTCCGGCCACGAAGAGCAGCTATGTTACCAACACGGCGGGCATGATAACGCTCAATTCCCTGAATAACGACATCCCCCTGTCCAGGACCACGACGGGCAGTCAGCGCTGGACATCTCGTCGCTCCGTCTCCTGACAATTGTCCGGGGGTAGCGAGGGCGGCGACGGGGTGCCCTACAACGGGATCAGTTGCAACAACAACGAGACCACCCAGCAGACAATTCTCGACAGTCCCATCGAGTCAGCCGGCGGAACTCGCCAGAGACGGACGTGGATATGAAAGGAGACCCGATGCTGAATCCATCAGCATCGCAGGCAGGAAAATTGGGCGAAATTCGGTGCACCATGACACGGAGCAAAGACTGTGAATATGTAGATTGAAGTTATACATAGTTTAAGAAGGCAAACAATGGTGGACAAAGGTGCATTGAGGTTGTCTTGAAAGTTGAGAGAAGGATCTTCATTTGCATCCACTGCGTTATGGAGATATTGGAATTTGAGATTGTAGAAAAAGGAATCCGTGTAAATGCTTTTTCAATTGACAAACTTTCGGGATGACCTAATGAGTGAGAATTTTGCTAGGCATAGAGAAAAAAAACATCACTGTGAAACAGGAAAAAACACATCTGTCTTTCATATTGTAGAATCTCACTGAAGGGATATTTTTATTGTAAATACTACATTGCCACAATTTATATTACCAATATTAAATGTAAATACATATGATGAGTGCTTGGGAGTGTGCTTGAGATCATCCCCTATAGATGTTTGCGTGGGATGGGATTTGCTGTGGACCAAAAACCATGGTGTGGTGACGGATATGGCGATTTATTGCAATAAATTAGGCCACGGAGGACAAACACCCAGCGCTTGAATATTAATCACGAAACCGGATAGCTGATAAGCTCTCCCCATTGACACTATCAAGACACAATTCCCCATTCGTCCCTCCACCAGAATGCCCATAGAGAGCCATTCTCGTGGAAAGTGTGGTAAAACTCCATTGGGACATTTCAATTTCCGACTGAATGCTGATATTTGGTATATTGAAAAATATATTATGTATGTATGTGTATATTTAAAGTATCAATAGAGAGTAAAATCAATGGTACATTGATGGACGCATTGTTTGAAATAGCACAGGATGAAATAACACCCCCAAGAGAATGAGCCAAAATATGAGACGGAGTGCGGGGGAGACAGTGAATCACGTGAATTGAAATTAATGTCTCTGGTGGAAAGATGATTTGACGGGAGAAAAAGTGGAAATCTCCATAAAATGGTGCTTAAATTAATATCGATTTAGTAATTAAATGGATATGTATCATCAAGATTTTCCTCCCGAACCACTGCCAAAAGATTATTTTCCCAGAGTGGTTTTGCCACGCTAACAGAGCTGCACAGAGTGAATTTTAGAGATGCAATAAGAGTAATAAAGTATAAAATGCAACTAAAAGAAATACATTTGAAATATAAAGTTTACAGAAGCAGAAAATCCACAGCTTAAGCGAAGGATTTTCTGTATATAATCTCTTCATTTTCATCTATTTTCCTTCCATCTCTGTTTATATGGAGGAAATGTGTTATTTCTTTGGCTGAATATCACGTGTTTTTGCAAGGAAATTACACGTTTTCCGCTGGAATTGTTCCTTCAAGACAACCGTGCAAATTTCCACAATGTCCTCACATCTTCACTTAATCTCTCTCACACTCCTTCTCGTCGCGATTTGCGATTCTATAATTGCACAATCCACAATGAGGGAGTTTTTTTTTTATAGTCGACGCATAAATCATCTATCTTGAAAATTCAACGAGGCGAAACGATCATATACTCTGGTAGTTTAAGTACATATCATCAAGTGGAGATAAATTGAGGCTAAAATATGGCTCTTGTGAAGGCAATTTTCTGGTTTTTCGTGCCATCAAACAAATAGGAAAATACCAAATGGGACACAAAGACGCTCTGATGTGCTCATTTTCCAGAATTTAAGTGCAGAAAATTCTGAGCAGTTTTGAATGAGAATTGTAATAGAATAGAGATATTCCTCCAGTTCAAGTTGAAGAAATTAATTCTAATCTGCGTGTTCGTGATGCGAACAAATATTATAGAAAGATGATTTAGTGTATAATTCTCCTGAAGGCGACATTTTTTTATTTTTCACTCTTAACATCTCCTTCCACATGTCACGATTATCCTCTGAATGTTAAGTACATAGAAAGAAATAAAAAATGCAGAAGATATAAAAATTTTTAGATAAAAGCCACCCACTGGAGAGGCAAAGCAGATATTCAGAATAACTATATGTGTGGAAAAGAAAAATGCAGGAGAAAAACTTCTTACAGCGACTTTTCATGATGAACAATTATCAAAAGAGAAGAAAAAAATGTGTTACTCCTAAGCAGAGGTTTATCTATTTGAACTTGAAGATTTTAATGGTGATGATTATAGTGAGAGGAGGAAAAAAAATATATGTTTTATAAATAAGTATCGAGAATTATTACTTCTTTGCTTCGGCATTTCCACCTTGCAGGAAATCACCCGCGGAGAAGATTAATTGCCCTCCACAAAGACATCATCAAGTTGCTCCAGTCAAAGATTCATCAGTAAAAAAAAATACGGCATCAATTTAAGCTTTGAATCACAGTGAGTAATGAAGATTCTATAACATTGCTTCCAATATGGAAAAAACACAAGGTTTTTTATCCTATTTCCACCCACTCAGTAAAAAGTGCAACTCTTCCAAGTACCAGTAATGTTGATTTAAAGCATTGATAGAAGAGCAGTAGAGTGGAAAAATCACATGAGTCCAATTAGTGGCAACAAATTGTACTTTTTCCAGCCACTGAACGATAAATTTCGACGCAGGTGGACGAAAAAGTACACATTCACCGGTAAAAATCCACCGCACAAATTGTGTAGCAAAAGGATAAAATACTTTTTCCAAATTGCTAAATGATAATTTGATAGTGATGAAGCAGAACAACTGGGGGATGTAATCAGTGTTTGGTTCACCGGGAGAGAGAAAAAAAAGTTTCTGATCGTTTGAGAAAATGGAGCAATTTTCTTTTGCACAATTATTGCCAAAATCGCTGCCGGCGGGAAAGTGTGTAAGAAACTCAAGGAGAAGTGAAGCATCCTTTATAAAACAATCGTGTAAGAATTTCTGTGAGAATTTAAATTCGACATGCCACTTATCAGAGTTTAGCACGAGCAAAGTTGAGTAATCTCGATGATTACTCAAAGGCAGGCGCATTGAGATTCAGAGTTATTTCATATTTTCATCCACGCAGATATTTTGCACGCAATTTGCGTATGAAAAATGGACACATGAAAGTTAGTCACAGTAAAATCTTCTTACCCTCTTCATCCTCAATCTAAATCGTCGTCAACTCAGATCGAACGCGAGAATTCTAGATGAGGCTCTTCAAAGTTTTCTGCGAGCAGATTTTCTGCGGAGCGCCTCTGGCGCAGAGATAGCGATTTTTGTGGCGTGTTTCCATCAACAGAGCCCACCCTCATGTGGACACGCAGCAGGAGGAGTCGGCAAACTTTCCCTCGGCACGCACTTTCACAAGTTTCTCTTTCTTGCTCTGTGACCCTCATTTTTTTGCGTGTGAACTTCGACAATCACTGGAAATCATTTTATTCCAAGATGGTCCTCTCTCTGATTGACGTCCTCCCACATGTTGCCACCTTGTGTCTCTCCGTCACGTTGTCCCATAAATCATCCTCCTGGCGGCAATTAAATAATATTTAAAGAACTTTTCCAATTACACACACTTTTCATTCGCCGACAATTTTTCCTACGAACTACTTAGGGTAGTACTTTAGCTCTACACGCCCCGCGCGGGCGTTGATAAACTCCCAGGAGTCGAGCTGGAGAGACTTCTTCTTCATTATATCAATGTACATAGTGCCTTCCAGATGATCCATCTCATGCTGAGCAATCCGGGCACTCCAACCCTCCAGTTTCAGGGTCCTGTTGACTCCCTTCTCATCGAATCCCGACAACTCCACGCCATTGTACCTCGTCACATCGGCCGTGAAGCCCATCACACTGCCACATCCCTCGGGAAAGGTGTGCTTGGTGTAGTCTGTGACCTTCAGCTCTGGATTCACGAAAACCTGCGAGTGAGGGGATGATTTATGTTCCATCCTGATCACAACTTCACACAATATATCCCACCGTCTCTGGCATCGCTTGCATATTCCTCGTCTTCACCACTTCCTTGCTGTATTTCTTCAATGTCGCCTCGGGGAATTCCATCAGGATGACACGGAGAGGTACTCCCACCTGGGGAGCTGCTATTCCAGACATTTTAAAGGCGTGCATTGTGTAATACATGCGATTGAGAAGAAACTTCACCGCCGGCCCGCCGATGTCTTCTTCCGGCACCAATCCTGCCTTCTGCCTCAGCACAGGATCACCAATCTGGACGACATGCTTGTAGGGAGCCTCCACGGTGCGTGGCACCCAGAAGGAGGGCAGGAAGTCCTTCAGAGACTTCCAGCTGCCGGGGCTGGTGTGAAATTCCATCCGGATGCGATGTAAACACTGCTTGGAGGTTATGTCACACAACCGGCTCACATTTTTCACTTTCATGAGAAAATTGCGCATAGCAAATACGAAATATTTGCACAAAAAAGATACTTTAACACTTCCTCTTGCGACTTCTTAACAAATAATGATGAATTATTGCGGTTTATTCACGAAAAAGGCCAATCAATGCGCACCCAAAATCACAATGTTTTTCTTTGGACGACTTTCCGAATTCCGGAGACGGCAATGCATTTGAAGTGCTTGGAATATCGCAATTGAAGGGTTTTTACTTTCCCGCCAATAATTTCTCACGACTGCGCTCAATGCGTAGAATTTATTTATTCCCAAAAAAGAGTAAAGCATATTCCGCAGGACTAATTTACTCATCAAAAAGTGATACAAAAGGCATTTCATTCTACATAAATTAATTCATAAGTTAAATGCATTCCCCCGCCGATCTACAGTTCGGTTGTTTCCAATTTCTTGGCCAAAATGTGAGCGTTTGTTAGCTTATCAATTTGCTGATACACATTGAATTGGCGATTTATGTCGTTCTGAGTATTAATATTCTTGTTCTGTTTCGCGTTGTATTGATCGTTGACTATAATATTTTCATCGATTGAGTCATTGCCGGAGCCCTGGCTAAAGTTATCGTCGTTCTTGAACCACTCGTTCTCGTAGGCCTTCAGCCAGATGGGATTGCTGCCCTCCATGCTGTGTTTGTTGGTGTTTGGAACCCTCGAAGCCACTCCGCGGCCAGCGAGATCGGGCACTGTCGGTCCTAGAGAGGAAAAAGAGAGTTTATGATCTGAATCGCGATGATTTTCAAGCAAAACTCACCAAAAGTATTAACTCTCGCTGCACGGAGTTGCCTCTTGTAGTTGGATCTCTGGGACATGCAAATCCCGAGAAGTATGATCAGAAGAGCACCAACAATTAGGTTTGAGAAGACCAGCCAAATGAGGAACGATCTGCCGGTCATTTCGCTGGTTAGTAGCAATGCCTCGGCGGGTTGAGTGTCCAAGACATTGAACTCCTTGAAGAGATCATCCAGCTTCTCAATGTTCTGATCGATCAACCGGAGAACATCTCCCACTTCGAGAATGGAATTGTCCATCGGATCAACCAGATGCAAGTACACATCGGTTTTCGTCTTATCCACTGACCCATCCTTGTTCTCATGTATGCGAAAATCATCCACATTCACTATGGCATTGGTGACATTGCCCAGGATCCGGCGGAAGTCATCGACTTTATCGCGCACTTCAGGCGGTTGCTGTCGCAGAACAATCTTCACGCGTTGATCGGATCGCAAGAGATAGATGAAGACGTGGGCGATGTCCTGAAGACCATCCGTGTCATTTGCCACCACCATGAAATCAAAGTATCCCTTCATGCCCTTCAGTGGATCGAAGTTAAGCTGAATCTCTCCCGTATTCACGTCGACGAGGAAGGGTGGCTTTTGCAGACTGTCTAAGCCTTCGGTGAGTGTCTTCTGGATGTTGCCAATTTGATAATACGCTATCTTTGCATTCTCGCCATCGTCCTTATCCAGAGCCTTCACTTGCATGAACTTCATCCCAAAGTCTGCAGCCGTCGTCACTCCACCAGTAAACACTTTGCTGGTGAATTTGGGCGCATTATCGTTGATATCATTGACAAATACTGTAATCCGCACTAATGTGCTGTCTTCAGACAGCAAAGCTCCACTCTCCAAACTCTCATAGATTGGATCCCGGAGATCCTCAGCATCCTCCTCGATACTCCGAAGATTCCTGGAATGCTTGTATCGATCAAAGTAATCAATATACTTACTGCTGTACGTCTTTGTTCTGGCTTGCGTGCGATTCATGTCAGGAAGTTGTCGCTTAATTGGCGCCGGCACTGGACTGTCTGCATTGAGAGCTTTTGGAACGTTGACACAATCCTCCGTTGCCTTCACTATCAGCGTGTGATTTGCCTTCACTTCTCTGTCCAATTCACGAGACAACGTGAGAATGTGAGATTCGGGATCCAGTTGGAAAAGACTGTCTTCATTCCCATAGACGATGTAGTAGCAAACAACACTTGGCGGATCATCGAGTTCATCCACTTCATCGCGATCAACAGTGTCCGGAAGTTTCCTCTTCTCCATTCCTGGATGAGAATGTTCTGTGAAATTCACCATGATCTCCTCCACCAGGAATTGTGGTTCATAGTCATTGACATTTCGCACGTAAACTGTGAGATCAAGATCTGAACTCAGAGGAGTTGGAATTCCTTGGTCGTACGCTTCCACGCGGATCTCATGAATCCTCTGTCTCTCCCTGTCGAGTTGATGCTTGAGTGAGATCATTCCTGTTTTCGAGTCGATCTCAAACATCCGATAACTGCCGATCGGATCGGGCTTCAAGCGATACAACACCGCAGCATTCGGTCCAACATCGTCATCTCTCGCTATCACCTGAATCACAGGACTTCCCACAGTGGCATTTTCAGGAATCCTGATTGTGATGTTATTGGCTGGCGACACGAAGATCGGAGCGTGATCGTTGAAGTCCGAGACGCACACTTCCATCTTCTGTGACACTACATTGGCTGGAGTTCCGAGATCTCTGGCGGTGATGGTGAGAGTGTAATTCCCATAGAAGCCCTGAAGAGAGTGTTTGGCGAAGATCGCGGCAGACCAAGAGTCGATTTTCACAATCTTGAAGAGATCAGCGCTCTCGTTGGTTAGCAGTTCAAATTCAACGACTCCGTTTGGTGTTTTAGGATCATCAGCATCCGTGGCTTTGAATTTTGCAATGAATTCCCGCAGGTCGTGATACTCAGTTATCTGAACACAACCGACAGGAAGATGAAGAATAGGTGGAGAATCGTTTTCATCCAGAATTTTGATGCTAAAAGAGAAATCGAAAGGATTTTAATCATATAATCGCGACAGAAGAATAAGGAAAAAGTGTGAGACTTACAAGAGTTGCTTGAATGTGTTTCGACTCTCGCCGCTCAAGTAGCCAAACTGATAATTATCCCAAGCTTCAATGACAATCATGTAATCATCCTTAACTTCACGATCAAGTTTATCTGCCACCGTGATCACTCCTGTATCGGCATCGATGGTGAACTTTCCTTGGGAACTGATTCTGTCCATTAAATAGGTGATCTTGCCAAAGTCACCTGAATCTGCATCTTCAGCTCTCACTGTGGTAATTTTGGTGCCAACAGGAGAGTTTTCAGACACTGATAAATTTCTCATGTCGCCCAAAAAGTATGGTCTGTTGTCATTCTCATCAATAACATCGAGAAACACATCAACGAGTGACGACCGACTGGGAATGCCTGAATCCGTTGCCTTGACAGTGAAATTGAGCCACTTGTGAATCTCATGATCAATCTTATTGGCCACCACAATTTCTCCTGACTCCGAATCGAGATGCACAAGATCTGTGATATCTGATGGACCTTCCAAGGAATACGTTATTGTGCGATTCTTATCCACATCATAAGCCACAATATTGACTATCGTCACACCATTTGGACTGTTTTCTGTGATGGATCGTTTGTAGAATGGCTTCCTGAACTTTGGACTGTTATCATTCTCATCCTCAATCTGTATTGATAAGGTTCCTGGTACAATTTGCCGCCCTTTCGCCGCTGCAATGTCCTCGACTGTGAAACCGAGTTTGATCTGTTCTACTTTTTCTCTGTCAATTAGTTTGACTACCCGAACTAGTCCATCAACTGCATTAATCTCGAAGGCACTCAAATAGTCATATTCGGATAGTTTTACAATTGCACCTTCATCAGATCGTGCCTCAGATGTTGAGGAATCCACACTGTATCTCAGTATGGGTTTAGCGTCTGTATCAGTGGCCATCAAGCGATAGACATACGTTCCAACAGGAGTGTTTTCCTTGACAGACACTGTTCCAGGATCTGCAAAATGCGGTGGTTTGTTGTTCACATCGATTATGGTGATGTTGACAACCGTCGAAGTCATCATTTGCTGATCACCAATTCCACTGTCCAATGCCACCACGACGAGTGAGTACTGATCCACCTTGGGATTCGTGAGATCCGGATCCAGTGATGCACCAGGCGCTATTGATATGATTCCTGTGTCACTTCCAATGACAAATTTGTCACTCGCTCCCTTCTGGATACGATAAACCACTAGATTGTTTGGTGCCGATCCATCCTTGTCGGACGCCTTCACTTCCAGAATTGAAGATCCACTTGGGAGATCTTCGTGGATAGCTCGACGGTAGTAGGAGTGCTGGAATTGAGGAGCGTGATCATTGACATCGTGTAAATATACAACGACTGGAACTCGAGCTGAGAGACTAGGAATCCCCGCATCTTTGGCACTGACAGTGAGATAAATCGGTCGCACATTGGAACTTCCGCCGGCGATTAATTCAAAATCCATTGAGCCTGTGGGTTCAATTAGGCCAGTCTTCGAGTCAATTGTGAAGTTGTCTTTGAACTCTCCGTCCACCAGTTCGTATGTGATGTCACTGTTTTTCGTTCCATTGAGATCATTGTCCTTGGCTTCGACAATTAAGGGTGTTTCGAATGTCACCTTGTTTTCCATTAGTCTGACCTCATATTTGCTTTGGACAAAGACCGGGGAATTGTCATTGACATCTTCAATGTTGACTATCAATTGGACAGTGTTTCTGTTTCCCTGACCTAAGTTGTCCCTTGCCTCAACTGTTAAGTAATGGCGCGATACCAATTCCCGATCGAAGGAGTGTCCTCCGGGAGATTTAACAGTGATCACTCCTGATATTGCGTTCAGATGAAGAAGATGAGCTATTCCTCCGCCCATGTTTGTGTATCTTATGCCTCGAGTGCCATAATTACCCGAATCCAGGTCAAAGGCATCGACTTGTCCCACAGTTGTGCCCACTCCGCTGTTCTCCGGAATTGACACTTCGTATATCCTGTTGGCAAATTCCGGGAAATTGTCGTTCTGATCGCGAATGTGAATCTTAATTGGCACCGACGTCCACCTGCTCTTATCAGCCACTTCCCGTGCCACGAGAGTAAAGTTGAGTTGAGTGACTTTTTCAAAGTCTAGGAACGTTGAGTCCTTAACTCGAATCAGGAATGTGGCTTCATTGATCGCTCGACTGGGTGTGACTTCGAAGATTTCATTGGGTGGAACCAGGGCCAAATCGAAAGTGCCATTGAGGCCTTGGTCGTGATCGAAGATTTCATTGATGGCCGAGTGTCCGATGAATGTGAGTGGTGTGTTCTCCTGAGCATTCTCGTTCACTTCGCACTCATACGATTTGTCCCTGAATCTCGGTGTCTCGTCATTCACATCCGTTAGAATGATGGTGATTTCCGTCCTAACGGATGGTGGTGGGTTGACGATCTTGGACTTCTCCGTGGCAACAACCTCCACAATGTATGCCCCATTTATCTGATTGTCGGGATTCTCTCTGTCGAGTGTCTTAACTGTTACAATAACGCCTGATTTTTCGTGGATGCCAAACAATCCAAAGCCATTCCTCATGGAGTACCGAATTTCATTGTTGACTCCCCGATCACCGTCTATTGCCTTAACTGTAAGACGGAGAGAAAACGCGCATTATTAGCATTTTTCGAGCCCTCTGTCCATGTAGCGGAAAATTGCCGCGAATTTCACTTACCGTGAGCAACTTTTGAACCCAGCGGAATGTCTTCAGACACCCGAATCACGGGCGTCACGGCGACAAATTCCGGTGGCTGGTCCTCCATGTCTTTGACTTTTACCAGCAATGCTGCACTTCCCGTATTTACTGCGCCCTGATTCGCTCGATCCACGGCCAGGATGCGCAACTGATAGAGACTCTTGCGTTCATAGTCGAGCTCTCTCATTAAGCGAATTACACCCTTGCCCTGTGTAGTGGTTATGGAAAACACATCATTGTCACCATCGAGCTCTTGGAGGTAGTAGATAACTTGTCCGAAGGCACCTTCGTCTCGATCGGTTGCTTCCACCGTTGTGATTACTCCCGGACGACTGCCTTCGGGGACTTCTAGTGCGGCCTGGAAAGGCTTAAATATGGGCTCATTGTCGTTGACGTCCTCGACCAGCAGAAGAAGACTTTGGGTAACGAAATTTCCATCCCCAAGGCGATTGTCTGTCAGTGTTAACACTATCGAATACTCATCTTTGGTCTGAAAACAATGGGAATTATTAAGTTGCTATCTATCTCACAGAAGTGCTTGATCATCAAGATAATCACTTACTTCTCTATCTAGTTCCTGGGCTAAGAACAAGTTAGCCTGATTCATTCCGACATTCTCAACTCTCAGAACCTCACTTCCTGGGATTGTGTCCTTGATGCCAAACGTGAGCGGATCCCCATCCGGATCGACTCCCTTCAGTCGGTATATCAGCGATCCAACAGGAGTGTCTGGGCCCTCCTTCAGTCTGAGCACAATTTCTGAGTGTCCATCTATCAGGAATCTGGGAGGATGGTTACCAAAAACTCCACCAACACACGTGAAAAGCTCAAGGATGCAGAAAATCACTATCGAGCAGTGAGTTAGCCGACTCTTCCGCGTCTTCGGAACATCAATCATCCTTTTCAAACGGACCTTCCTGAATGTATTACACAAACATGCTGTTATAGTTTCCATGCTATGTCAGTGTTTTAAATCGTTGTTCTCAGTGTTGCAATGATTGATTTGCCTGAACTTTTAGATGCCCATAGTAAATTTTCCTCTGTAGATTTACTGATAATCCAGGATGAAGAGCTCATTTTTAGGTGATTTCTGAAATGACGAAAGTGGCGAAGAAGAGTAAATTTATCATTCTCTTACACTAACGGAGAAAGACATGTTAGACAGTTAACCTAGTAAAGTGCATCAAGAGGTGGACAATTAATGGGAGGGAATTTTTGCAAAATGGACAGAACACACAGAACAAGAGTAAAACAAAATGTAGATTGTAGGTAAAGTCAGTGTCCCAGAAGAGTCTTTTCTTGAGTCTTTTGAGCACGTTCCACGGAAATGTAAGCAGAAATTAACTGCCGACAACTTCATGGACTGGTGGTTTTCGTAGAATTTCCATCAAAAGAATGGGTCAAGTTTGAGAGAAATGTAAACACCATTGCGGAAAGAATGCTAAATTTTCTCAGAACAATGCCCAAAAGATTTTATTGCTCACTTAATCGAGAAGAGTTTAGGATGTACGCGAGTGAATTTATTTTTACACCTCCTGCCCATCGCGTGCTGTTTGGAGAGAAATTTATTGTATAGGCGAAATCACAGAGTGAAATTCAGCAAAATACAGATTGCTAATGCGGAAATGCAGCTTCCACGTGTCTTGCAAAACTAATTGCTCAACACATGTGAAGGGATAACGCGGTGTGAAGAAGCGTGTGTCTCATTTTCCGATCTCTATTTTTCGCCAAAAGTGCTTTCTGTTATTGTTTGCAGCGAAATAAGTACTTGAACACTGAAGGCAACACCTCGAGCAACACCTGCGAGATTTTGCTTCGGATTGACGCGAAGAAGAGAGGCAAGACATTGGGCAATTGTGCCTCTTCTTGACGTCTTAATGAATTGCCTCTTTTGTTGCACGCCTTATCTCTAATTCCGTCAAGTTTATCAGCTATAATCGCAATGCATAATATGTAATTGTAACGCTATTGCATGATTCTACGTCTTAAGGTGCCACTTAAGTGATTGTAGTCAACCTTCAGACTATCTCCCTTGGGTTTTCAGTGAACTCACTCTCCCGTGTGATGTCGCCAGAAGGGAGAAAGGGTTTCCCAAACCAAACCTATCATTACAGTCCTTTGTCTCTTCTTCATGACTTTGTGTTAATTGGACATAAATTTAGAAAGCATCCATTATTTTCCAAGCAATCCCTATAAAAAAGAGCAAGAGATTTTCCTCTACAAATTGCTGTGAAGAAAATTATTTATTTTAAATCACAACTGTTAATGATGATCTGACTTAAGCAGAAGAAACTGAAACTTCAAGTTACACTAAATTCCGTGGCTTTTTCCTCTCGTTGTGATCTTCTCTTGGAGGAAAAGTCATTGGCAGAAAAACACAGAAATCAATCTCAAGGTAATTCAAATTGATATGATTCGTGACTCACAAACAAAATTGCACTCGCGAAGATTGATGAGTTGAGGAAAAAGTTGCCGGTAGACTTGTATTTCCTTTCAATTTCTAGTTCGCACTTTGTATGCCCAGCAATTCACTTCCTTCAGCGACTTTTTGCTTGATGGAATTGAACAAATGCCTCAGACACTTCAAGTGATAGTAAAACCGTATCATAAAAAGCTATTTGGGTTAATATATCCCTCAGATGTCTTCAATCAGTCTCTCTTTCAAGCAACCATACGTGCGGAGTGGATACATCATGAGATCTGATGAGTTCAGGTGAAGCACGTGCAAGTGTGGTTTGTCGACAAAATGCACACTTCTTCACCTGCACGATTCTCTCTGTGGCACTTCAATAAAATTAAGATTCCATGTAAAATGCAATTGTTGACACGCTAAATCCACCGTGATTCACGATATGAGACCGATAAAATTCAAATGAGGCGCAAGACGGTGGCAAAGAGTGGATGGATTGTGGCTGTTCTATGGTACAATTTCTCCATTTCATATTATACTATTGATACATGCCTCCAGCTTGGAGGTCTTGCACTTGACTTGCAGTTTCCAATTGCCTGGGAAACCGATTCAGATGAGAGATTACCTTTGGCAGAGTTGCTGCAATTATATCTTCACACTGCATATCAGCTTTCAGTGACTCAATTATTCTCACAATTGTCACACTTTTTCCCAAGATCTTTGGAGAAGAAAAGGCAAGAGAATTGCCATGAAATCGAATCTCTTCATATTCATTTTTATCCACCATTCGACACTTTTTATTTCACATTGCGCAGAAGAAAAAAGGCCTCAGTTGCACGTGAACAAGCCACAGAAGAGTGATTAATTGTATGGTCATTGCACGCTGTGAGATGAGAATTTTTGTGTGAAAACAGTCACGTCTCAATGGATTTGATTCTGAAATCACTTCGCGGATGATTTTCACACACAAAAGGTGTTGGCATTTTTGTGTGAAAAGTGAAAATCTGATGAGCAATTGCATAATTGTTCAGCAACTTCCACGACAGTGACAAACAGATTCCCCCATTCAACTGAACCTTGAAACACTTTCTGCTGCTCTGCATTAATTAGCAATATTGCCCCAGCATCATCCCTCAACAGGTGAGTCAAATGCACTCACCGGATGTGAGCACAGATTCACTCTCACGGCGTCGCACGTCAGGATAAAAGGTGAGTTATGGGTCTTTGAGCATTATGACAATATCTCGTTTGCACATATTTTGCATATAAATGGAGATTGTTGAACTGAAAATCACTCAAATCCATAGAGGCTAGCGAAAAGGTGTGAAGAGGACAATGAAACTTTGTACAGAGATATTTTGAAAAGGGAAGCATTAGGTAATTTTAGCAATTTTGGGCGAAAATTTCACTTTTGCTCATTTGTGTTATTGATTTTCCTCTGAGTTCAACGATCTATTGACTGTATTCGAAAATATGTGATTCTTACACAAAGTTTGTGATCTGCAAAAAGAACTTTGGCAGTAAATCGCAAGAATCAGCTCTGGACGGAACGGTATTTTTAAGAGCAAATTAACTTTTACTACCAAAATTCCACCACGATTGAGATAATCTCTTCTCAAGTATCATCTAATCTAATGCGATGTTTGCGGAAATCATTACAGTGTTTACGATTTGATTGCTGTGATGCAATAAAAGACATCAAAAGAGACTCTCTTTAGGCTTTATGCTCCAAAATATAGTGCGGCGAATGGACAAATTTGATGGTGTCGAGTTGTAATTTTGCAAGAATCCACTCTTCACCTCTGCGCTTCCCATTGGATGTCATCGTGCACGAAAGCATTGCACAAATCCATGACGAATTGTACCATAATTTCTTTTGTGATTGTTTTCATGGCAATAAATCTCATTTATTGTCACTCCTTTGTCATCGTGTCTTGCATAGCGCAGCAAATAAAGAAGAAAAAATATGTTTCAGCAATGTCTTGTCCCACAAGAAAAGAGCCACAGGTTGACACAATTCTAACTGTTCAGCGAGCTCTTGTTCTCTCACCTGGTTTTCTTCTTCTTCTTCTTGCACGCACAAGAGGAGGAAAAATCGATTGAGAGAGTCAAATATGTTTACTCTGTGTTTTACTCTCACTCGAGGTGGTCTCACAATAGCAAATGTTGGAAGATAATTGACCATGAAAAAATTTATATTCTTGACCATTTCAGTTGATATGGCATAATTAAAGAGGGGAAAAAGTCGGAAGTCATTCGGCAAAATAAACACAATTTCGTATGAGATGAAATGAGGCTCTTTAGAGTGTCTCACTTACAATTAAACTGTAGTTTCAGCCATCAAATGGAGGCAATATTTTTGGGCGCATATTCAAAGTGAAAGGAGTCATCAATGCGTTTCAGAATTTTTAATCCAGTACACTTCACAAATATCACACAAAATGCTGAAAGTTTATGCGTTACAATTCCTAAGCATAAAGAGCACAGAAGTCAACAGATGAAGACATTTGAAGGCTTATTGTGGCATTGAGCATTTTTCTTCTTTGCTTTTGTGGCGACACCCAGAAGGCAGGAAGTATTAGAAAACCCTCATTCTGGCCAAAATACTTCCCTGGAAGATAAACGATACATGGCCAATTTTTGCGGGTCCTGCATACAATGGTAAACATGTTGGAATTAAATAATTCCACGCGGAATCCACTCATCAGTGGATTTTTGACTCTTTCCCGGGCGAGAATCCATGTGAGAACCAGCATAAGTCTCTCCAGCCGTTCCAGTTCCGTGAACAATATGGTCAGGGAAGCATATCCAGAATTTATGTGCGACAAGGGCGTTGGACTCTCATGTGTGTATTAATGCATGGGAGTTTTATGCGAGGGGTCACTAATTTAGTGAGGGATTCTCCCCTGTTTTGATGCTTTTCCCTGTTTCCAGGCAGCGAAGAATCGATTGTATAAAATTTCACTTCCTTCACGAGGCTTTCCTTCCTGTTTGAAAAGGGGTTTTGTTGTCTCAAATTAAGTGATGACTAATAATTTGCCTCGTCAAATTGCAGTGACATTCAGATAAAATTTAGATTAGACTAGAAAATTCCTATCGTTCTCGTTAAAACACTTGTCGATTGAATACAATTTGCATGCCAAAAAAAATATTATCACTCTGAAACGTTTTAATAAACCACTCTCTATGCAGAAACTATTAAAATGCTATAAATTTGTGCATGAGATTTGGGAACCGGCGAACTAATGAGCATAATCGAAAGCATTTCACCCAATTCTCTGGACAAACAAAACTCGCTCATCTGCGTGTGGACGCCGAAAAGCATTTGCATAACGAAAGTATGTCTCACAGTGCGATCTTGGCGTTGGTCGCTAATTCAATTCTGCCCTCGCTTGCCACTGATCACCAGTGACAAGGTTGGGTGAAAGAGGAGCAAGTATAAGTGGCAGGAAGTGTGTAATTAAAAAGCATCAATCTCCAAACATACGCAAATTTCCCACGAGAGCTTCCGAGGGCAATATTTGACTGAACAAGCATCACGGGAAACTGTAAAATAAAACCTCATTAGACTATCTTCAGCGAAGAGGCTTCAATTAAAATTGCCAGTCAAAGAAAAATATCATAAACATGGCAATAAATTTATGAAAAATGTCTCCCATTGTGGAGCACTTTCCATTTTCTCTCCCCCTCACGCTGTTCAGTTACATCAGAAGCATTTCCCATTTACACAAATATTGTCACTATTATGTTGTTTTCACCGCATGGAACAAAGCCACGAAATTTAATTAAAGCACTACAGTAATTTTCATATATTGGGTGTGAAAGAGGAAGAATGTCTGGTGTAACACATACTTTTCCTCGTTGATTTCTTGATCAATTTTCAACTTTATTCTGTGAAACGTGAAATAAGATATTAATTTCACGTTGCATAAATTGCAAATTTGCATAAAACTCCAGATAATTTACAAAGGAAAGTATATTAGATTATTATTTTGTCTGAGAAGCAAATCACATTCCGTTCCATTTCACGCAAATTTTCATATGTTTAAACTCCAAATTCCTACATTATATAATTCGGTTTATCATCTTTTAGAATCATATTGCAATACAGTTCCCATATCGACGCAATTATAAACTTAATTAAATGCTCCACTTGAGGAATTTCGCAAAAAATGCAAGTGGTCACTATAATATGAATAAATTTACTGAAATCCACTGCATTGCAAAGCATCTCAGAATTAGTCAACCGTTTATTTTTTCATTCACTGTGGGAAGCCAAAAATTGCGCTCAAATTGCAGCAAATAATCAGATTATTTCATTTGCTCATGCTTCAATATAAATATTTAAGTGAAATCATTGTGCAATAATTCTACCGAATTTTGTGAATTCCTATTTTGACTGCTTTACATGGCAGAAAAAAGTAGTCAAGAAAGAGAGCCTTTCGAATGACAATGGCTGGAACAAATTGGGATTTTGAGTGTGTTTCACACTTTGGTGCATATGTTTAGTTCATGAAAAAAGAGAAAAGTCTGTCAGTGTCTTTAGTATAGAGAAAAAAAACCGGCAAAGAATTGAATGCGTTTCCCTCCTTGAATGCAATTGTGTGATGATTGTGAAAAGAATTGGCAGAAAATGCGTAAAATTTCGTGTTCAAAAAAACAGTTTTTGAGAGATTCTACCCAAGAGCATTGTGAGAATTCCTTCCACACCATTGACGAATTATTCGGAGATTGTGCATTAAAATGTGGCGAAAGAATTTGCATTTGATTGTGTGGGAGAAGTTTGAGAGTTTTTCTCGCCAATTGAAAAGCACCAATAAATCAGTTTTGCGGCGTCTGCACAATTGGTTCAATGTTAGGAAAAATTCTCTCTGCCATTGAGACGACAAAGAGAGAGAAATTGTGGAGGAAAATCCAATTGTAAAACTATGTCAAACACTTTTGAACACAACAATTAATGTTTTATTACACAAACTCGGCTCATATTTTAAGGAGAAGACAATTGTGTAATGCATAGGATTTTCTCAATATTTTGTCATCGGCTCATAATATACTTTCTTCGTAGTAAATATCTTTACAATTTGCACAAGTCCAAGCACTCTGCCAATTTCTTTGCCTTCTCTCGATCATTTCATATCTCGCTTGTTGAATGTTTTATGTGTGAATGGATGAAAGTAGAATCTCGTGAAAAACCATCAATGGAGCTTCTTCGGCGGGAGAAGAGTTGGAAGGCGTGCAAAAAGAGGCGTGTGCTTTTCATATAAATATTGAATCATTTCCATTGAGTTTTTCACTCCAGGCAAAAAAAAGATGAACTTTTTGCGGTCAGGAGTGAGAGAAAGAATAATAGCTATTGTTGGAGTGATTTTCTGCAATGAAGTGATCACTTTTTACCATTTCAGCCAACATTGTGATTATTATTTGCCATTTGTCTATTTATGACATGGCATAGGTAATTATTGAGGAGGAGCGGGGAATATGGGGGAAAAGTAGTCACAATTTATGTAAATTGTAAGAAGTACGTTGATACTTGCAATTGTTAGTGGTTGCACGAAATTTCACTGAAATCCATTGCATATTTCCCATTGAAATCAAAAGTGTAATTCTCAGCGAAGATGTCTCGTGATGATATTTTTAGCGCTATGATTTTTCAACAATTTATTGTACACTTTTTTTTCGTTTGCGGCAGAACCGTATCCATTTGCTTGCGTGGTCCAATTTTTTGTGCAAGAACTCAATAGAAAGGTGTAATTTAGAATTTAATACGCAAACACTGGCTCTGGTCACTCAACTGCCATCATCTGAGTCACTTCACTTCACAGTTTCCTGAATGGAATTTCAGCTATTTTTGCTGGTCAACACTCTGTCTATCCGGGCTCTTGTTTTTTCCCTCTGATGGACCACACACTGAACGCCCAATATATCACAGGTGAAACTGTTCCACTCGCGGCGAAAGATCGTCCGACCACGAGCAGGTATCGAATGCAACTGACTCACCTGGCAATGTTTGGTGGATTAACAAGTGCTGGGAGGCACGAAAGTTCTCTTGGTGTGTCAGCAAGTCAAGCGTGAAGACCCAGAGAGGCGCTTTGCCGCCGAGCAAGACTCCGCAGCCAAGAGGCCTCCCTCCATTCAGCTGGTTTACATGGCCACAAATTAATTTTCGACACATTTTTTCGCCCAATTTGAATGCACTCTCTCGCGAAGATTAATTAATTGGATCACTCTCATTAATCCCCATGCGGGTAAGAGCAAGAGAGATTTTTTTCTGTGCCTCTCAGTCTCACTCAAAATGCGATGAATTTTCCTTTATAAAATATTCACCTCATCTCTTAAATTTCACACACACGTCAATTACGCATTTTCACGAATAATTTGTCCATAAATTTCTCCAGGAAGCTCTTAAGAGCATGTACAAAAACTAATTTTAACACATATTCCTCTCTATCGGACACCGCAACGGCTTCCTCTGCGGATTTTTTGCAGTGTAAACTTTACGATTTTCATTCACAAAACCCCGCGCGATGCAATTCATTCACAACAGCGTTCCCACAGAGCTCTGACAGAGGAACAGAGAGCAATTTTATGGGCGCTTTTTGTTTGACGGGCACTTCTTTGATTGAATTTCGATGGGATTCCTCATGCGTGGCGCGACCATTGGAAATTTCACGTGTGTTTGGGAAATTGTGAATGCGCGCGACTTAGAAAAAGACCACCTTGAATTTCTCACGTTTGAGATGCTAATCGAAGTAATGGAATAAATTACAAACTCTTAGGACTAATTTTGTGTGTTTCTTTCGAAGGCGACAAAGAAACTCCAACAGTTAATTTAGTGGAAAAAAGGTAAGAGCAATAAAGGGAGATCTTGCATTTTGGGGTAGATAAGTCACAATCCGTATGACTTTATAAAGAGTCACCAATTTCCATATAGCAATATTAATGTTTGTATTTGCAGTCTCTTCCGCTTTCGTAATCACAAGCTTCATTACAGCATTGCTACGCCTGATGTAGAATTCATGTATTCTCAGTTGCCATTAGTTGTCCACCCGTCAGAGCACAAGGAAAAAGTTAAATGGGCGTGAAATCAAAAATTTCATTATCTTTTAATACAACATTTATTTCTCAATCATATAGAAAATAGTACAAATATTTGGAGTATGAAAAGGCACGAATCTATACCATAAAATAGAAAAATCTTTCGCACAATGTGTCAATAAAATGCTTGCAAAATAAATATACTAGAAAAATCTCATTGGACCGTGCTGAATTTCTGAAGTCCTCAGGGTTCCGTGTTCAGCTGGAGATTGATGTAATCGTGATTTGGATGGTTTTCGGGAACTTTGGCGGTTTGCTCATGATGGAGATCTTCGTTGCACTCTTTGATGGTCCTGTTAAAGTTGCGAATTGTTTCTTGAGTTTGGAGATCAAGTTCCGAGAAGGCGACGTCGGAATTGCTTATTGACGTGTCTTTGGCATTCTTGTCAGAGTCTGGAGAAGTTTCGTCATTGATCACTGGCGGAGTTGTGGCTTTGAAGGAGGTACACAAATCGCCAGAGTCTCTCTTATTCTTGCTGTACAAAGTGTCACTTCTCTGGATTTTGATGGGCTGAACTGTTACGGGAAAATCCGTTTCTTTGGCCTCTTCAATCGTGTTGAGTCCATTGAAGTTCAAATAGTCATGATTGATTGTTGGAGACACTGAAACAGAGAGAAGAAGATCAGTTTATCAAATGTACAATTTTCTTGAGAATAAGTTTTTGATTCTCACCTGCAGCAGAAGATCCGTAGACTGGCACGTTTGATGGAAAGAGTACATAGTGATGGTCAGTCGGTGGTTGAGAAACCACTCTTGGAGCTGGAGGCACTGAGTAGTTTTCCATGAGGCTTCCAGGAACTCCAACCCGGCAATTGTACATCTGTCGACGATCTTCATGATCTGAGTGAGTTCCGCTGTCTCCCAAGCTTGTGCCACTGCAAACACTTCCAGTACTCATCCTTCCTGACGACGAGGAACTCGAGACACTCTGCAAACTCAGACTACTTATTGGTCTTTGGCTATTGGATCCCCCGGAAACTTCCCGTTCACACTTCTCATGACTTTTGCTTCTAGTGAACAGGCGTTTGAATCTCTCGAATGGCGTTGGTCTCTTCATGTCTTTCTCCATGCGACTTTGGATCCTCTCGTACTCATCTCGCATCTCTTGCAGCTGCTGCTGCTTATCCTTAAAACTCTGCTGAACATCATTGCGATTCTGCCAAGTGGACACCAACTGTTCCACCTCTGTAATTGTGAATACATTGTTCTTGAAATCATTGATGATCTCAAGTAGTTCATCGTCCACGCTCACTTTCGACGTATCACTTCCTTGTCTTTTCAGTGTGCCCGACCTGCTTCCATCATCACGACGCTTGAATGTGAATCTCATGTGAGAATCGTGTGTGCTCGGAGACATCTTAGCAATAGGCGAGATGATAGTGTCGTTCACATAGCTTGGTTCAACGGGTCTGTTTGAGGGATGCGTGAGATAGTTCGGAAAGTCCTGCTGCTGAAGCGTCACCGGACGATTAGAGGGCTGGACGAGGTAATCCGACAATGGACCATCGCTCACGGCCTCTTCCAGCAGATTGGAACACTCCTGGCTGAAATCGTCCGTCTTGTTGCAATCTTTGGACTCATAATAGGCAGGTTCGTTGATCCTCAGTTCATTTGTCATCACTTCATCTTCTGAAATCCTTATTCCGGAAAATCCGTCACAAACATCCTCGCCACAGTTTGACTTGGTCTCAACGTTGATGTAATTGAGATTCGTGACTGCATTGACTGGACCGTAGGATCCGTGATCGCTCGAACTGCTGCTGCCTGTCATTTCCATGTACTCTGGCACCTTCGTTGAGGTTTCCTCTGCCTTCTTGGGCGTTGTTGAGGGTGGTCTTGATGCTTTAATCTCACTCTTCAAATCCACAATTACTTTGTTGCTGGTTGAGTCACTGATGCCTTTGAAGTAGTGATACATCGTCGTGAACTCGTGCATCTGAGTGAAGTTTTTCAGGATATCAATTAGTTTGACGTGTCCTTCGAGCTCTGCCAAATCAAGAGGAGTTTTTCCGTTTACATTTCGTACAGATGTTGCCACGTCACCTCCTAAGAAGTACAAAAAATTACAAATGAATTATATGTTTATCGTTCTCAAAGTCCACCAAAATACCAACCTGGACAGTCCAGAAGTTGCATTGAGAGCTTCTCAAGACCCCACTTAGCAGCGAAGTGGAGCAACGTAGGATACTCTTCGGGACTGCTCTCGCGATTGGCCAGAAATCCTCCTTTGTGATCTCCAGCGAGAAGGTGAAAATTCGGCGGTATGTTCTTCTGGAATGCTTGCAGCAGACTTCCATCCAGACGTTCTCGATCAACGGAGGAAATTCCCAAAGACTGACAAATGAATTCAAGCGGAGAATCTTGAGCCTTCAGGATCTGTTCCATTTCCCTCAAACGACTTTCACACTTAATAGGTCGACTTCCCAATTCGTTGCCATTCTTCTCGATGTGAATTTCAATCATCATGGAGACTTCCATGCAAGATTCGGGAACGCTGAATTGAAGAGTGTACGGATTTCGTCTTTTCACTCCTGGAACTTCGAGCATTTCTCCTGTCTTCTCAATCTTCACAACCACGTTGTCTTCGAGCTTGAGTGGCTCAGTCAGTAAGGCAACAACCTTATTCTGGGACATTCGCAGCTTCCTCGGCAGCACTGTGAAAGCATCGTGGGTGGATTGAGGAGCCAGAGATGAGGTGACTGAGTTACTGAGTGGTTGATCTCGAAGAGCCGGACCCAGAATATCCGTTGCAATGCCCAAGACATTTCCCACGAAGGACTGATCTTTGCTGCGCACGACACACCTGCGCCACTGCTTGAAGTTGGGCAGAGCCTGGCGATGAATGTCCAGGACTCGCAGCTCGTCAATCTCCAGCAGCAGTCCCAGAACCTTCTCGGGACGGAGTATCGCCGACAGCTGAGTCATTAATTGGGAGTGTGGCAATGCCAAGAGTGATGGGCAAATTATGACAATTTGTAGCTTTGTCGATAAGCATCTGCTAACGATGTCCGCTGACAGATTTCCATCCTCTATCTTGACATGGAGAAAACTGTGTGGAAAAAGGGGGAAACATGAGTGATTTATTGGTGTGTCTCATCAAAAAATTTGCACTCACTTGAATGCGATGCGTCCTCGTTGCTTGGTGATCTTGTCGAAGCGAGTCTTGAGATAGTTGGCCCACAGGATCGCCGGTTCGCTCTGGCGCGACGTAACAATCAGTATGTCATCCATATTTCTCCCACTAGTGATGCATTTAGAGCCTGTAACCATAAAATGCCATGTCAGTGATATATTGCGTAAACATTCCCTGCGTGTGATATTTCGCTCCAGCGCGAAAGATATGACTAATTATTTGCAGGAATATTGAGAGATGATGAGAACTTATATAGCTTCAGACTTGTTGAGAGAATTTTATGTTACCCGAAGGGGGGTTTGGGGAGATAAATTTATTGCAAAATAATAATTTTACTGTTGTGTAAATTTTGTGACAATGAAATTTGTCATTATAAGCATGATGCTAGCTTATGATTTTTCACTGGAAAATATCGTGCAGATAAATCGTATGGTTGAGAAGAATTGAGTGTCACTTGAATGTTTATGCTTCTGTTCATGGCTTAAGCAAAATGTGTCTCCAAATAAATATACAAATGTCTGCGACAAAGCGCACATTGGCCTTGATGTGTTCATCAATCTCCGTGACAAATTGTACAAGATATCGCGCAATTTTACACAAATTCACTCGGGGGTTTTTCTCAAGATGAAATCCTGATGAATAAGAGCTGATATTTTCTCAGAAGAGAACACTATTGCACTCACAAGGGAGGAAGCAACAGTCTTAGACAAGATGCTTCGCTCTGGCGGTCACAAAAGAGCACCCACGGTGAACTCAAGACGCCGAAACAGTCGCAAGTGAACTAAGGAGCTTCCTCTGAATTTTGCAGTCATCCACCCGTTTGCAGTATAATTCTCAACAATAGCCATTTCGTTTCTCCATGCGAGGGAAGTACATGTGCAGAAAGAGGAACATTAATATGAAACCGCGCGCGCAAAATCTGCCTCGTGAGATACGACTCGTGTATGTGGGGAAAGAAAGGAAGTGGGACCGATAGTGAGGCGACAGAGAAGCCACATGTGAGATGTAATAATAATTCTGGAAATATTAAAATATTGCATACGGGAGAAAAAAGGCCATGAAGCAAATTTCCTCTCTTTCTCTCTGAGATCGAGACATAAACAACTTCCAGAGACTCTTTGGCTTCTGTCACTCCAATGAACCGAGAAATATCCCGAAATTTATTGGTATACTGATAAGGAGTCCAATCGTTGTTACATTTCTCGATTTCTCTCTAAACTCTTAATGTGCCGGAACTATGGTTGCGATGGAGGGAAATTAGTAATTTACAATTTAGCTGTGACACATTTTTGCGGAGTATCGTGTGAAATGTTGGCTTGTGGGATGAATTGAAGCGGGAAGAAATGACCCAATTTCACGATCAGAAGCAAATTGGTTAGTCTAATAAATTCTTAATTCAATGATATAATTATTTTAATACTAATGATAAACTTTGCAACTGAATTACATATGAATTTCTAAGTGGAAGTTAGTAGAAATTTAATAGTAAATTTATCACAAAATAATTTGTATTTCAACTAATCAATTAAAGAAAAAACTACTAATAAAAGACTCAGTCAATGCACTAAAAAACCTCCCTAATTTAAATTGTGGTGACCACTTATTGTGTTGTGCCCTCGTTTATGCACCGAAATTATGATGAAGAGTTGTGGTGGTAAAAGTGTGTTGCGCGCAAAGTGCATAACAGCGAAACTTCCACATATTATTTAATAATAAATTTAAAGAGATAATAGAGTCAACTAGTGGCTTCCTGTCTTACAATTCCCGTCAGTTGGATTATTTCTTCATTTTCCTCCTCTGTTTCATCTTTAGCGCATCTTTTGACTCTCTTGCATCCACTCTCTGACGATGTGGTGGATCTTCAGTGGAATTGTGCGATCATTCTAATTTTCCAGTCCACGAAAAGACAAACAAACAGTGAATAACTCAAGATTACAGAAGATCTCAAGACATTGATAAATCACGAGGAAATATTCTTTCGCTGGTGGACATAAAATTCTCCATTCTCGAATATTGTTATGGGAAATTCGAGCGTGAAAAGAATGCATAAGGAAGTGGAAGTTCGTTGAACAGTTTTCTATTTTTAAGAGAGAAAATAGAGTGTGTCTGAAATAATTAAATATGTTCAGAAAGCACGAGGACACGATATAGAAGAAAAAAAAACACCACGAGGAGAACTTCAGTCGCCCAAAATGGGCGGCCGATCATTTCTTATGCCGGAAATGATTATGCCTCGGTGATTGACATCCAGCGGCTTTTCTCCATCCAGCACGATTGTTTCGGGGTGCACGTGCTCCAATCATAATTACCACAAACTTTGAATAAATCTTTCGGAAGAAGTTGATTGATTCACGACTGTTCACGCAGAGGTGAAAGGGAGAAGGAAATTAACACTCTCGATATCGCACGTTCTGATGTCGTAAATATTTGCAGAACTTATTGGAAACTATAAATAAATTACAATACAGGAAGTAGTTGTTAAATTGATGCATCGCGAGGAAGAGTGGCCTTCTCAGAAGTTTCTCAATCAATATCGATGCGTCTTTGATGCTTCAGACCACAGAAAAAATACGAAATCAATACTGAGTCATACAGAGATTTATGGTGTTATATTTTACTCACAAAGATAAGATTTCTTTGTTTACTGATTTTCTGAAGTGGAATAATTTGGCGGCAAATTATATGTTTGCAAACAACATCCAAATAAATTTCACATTTTACTGGACACTGTCTTGAATTGTGTATTCATTGCGATGATTGTCTGCGTATCAGTCATTTGGAAAATAAAAGAGACCGCATTTGGCGGCTTTTGCCTTTTGTAGGACGATAAATATTCCCCCTCATTGCACATCAAATGCATCACATTTGAGAAGATGAGACACTAGAACTGGCTCATTTAGGAATCCTATTCTTTTTATTTGTAATAATATTTTTGTGGTTAAATTAGTGAAGAAGAGACGAAAACGGAAAGAATCACAACACCCAGTCAGAGGAAAAGCTGGTAATGGAAGACGATCCAAAGTGATTCCATTCGAGATTTTGTTTACTTCATAGGCAGAATATTTTCATTAAAAGGTTTATTGTTATTGAAATCACGTCAATCTAGCTGAAGGATGGTTGAAAAACACACAGCTTCAGTGAGCAAATGAATATTGCCCATCCTAATATTTACTTATTTCGCTGAATGATTCAAAATAATAATGGTGGATGAAGAATGTATAATTATTTAAAACATTTTTGCTGATTTTTTTCAGTTATGTTGGAATTCACTATAGCATCAAACTTTGTATTCAGCAAATGGTAAATTGAAAATTGGACACGTGAATTTATTCATTTGATAAAATGAATGGATTAAATTCATAAAGTAGTGACATAAATTCCATCCGTTGAATGCGAAACAAGCTAAAATTTTTCAATGGGATGCATTTTGTGCTAATGTCTAAAGTCCCCAAGCGAGTGTTTCATGAATACAAAATTGTTATTTCATTCTGACTGACACTTTTTTGGTCTTTTTCCCTAATTTATGATGCTTCTAATTTAAGTGATGTATTTGTGAGGGTGATGCTGTGCCCATTTTGTCGCTCCTTCCTTCAGAGTGGCGAGTTTTTTCCGTTGGCACAGTCGAGCAAAAAAATCCGATTTACCATTTGCACATCTGGATCCCTCCTTCAATTTGCACCATTGAGGCTTAAGTGCTTCGAAATTTGAGTGAAAGATGTGCAATGTGCTTCGTTCTTGACAATTTTAATGCCCATTCAAGCGCCTGTGGTGGTATTTATAGAAAAATTCCCCATTCTTCACAAAAAAAAGAAGCTCAAGAGACTCTCAATGGTGCCAGGAAGATGCATGTTCTTGGCTTTCATTCACAACAAATCGTCTTCAATTGCACGTTGATTCATATTGCTGGGAAGGGAGGAGATAGGGAAGAGGATTTCCACAGATTTTCTTGGGTTTTCTCGTTCACTATTCACTCTATGGAGAAGTCATAGCCACTCGGTTGCATTTCATGAGGAATTGAGAAGAAGTAATTATGCTCAAGTAAGAGATACTTGAATTTTTCATTACAATTTTGAAGAGGGAAGAACCAATTTGGTATATAAAAGTTTCTCGATTTATCTGTTTTTAAATACACTTCACAAAATCCACTTCAAGGAAGACTTTTTCCTCAAATTGCACTTAAATTGATTGATTACAGAAATTACAGCCAGACAAGAATTAGTCAAATTATTGGTGAAAAACGTGAAAAATCATAACGCGAGCCATATTTGCTACAAATTAAATAATTTCAATCCGTTGAAATGCAATCACTGAAGGTTTAATTTTCCAATTAACATTTCGCAACACTTCATTTGGAAGAATTTCACTCCCGAAGCCTGAACGTACCACAAATTACTCCGAAAGGCGCGTCAAATTATTATCCTTCAGCGCACTGTCGCTCACGGTGAGGGAAAACAAACAATCCGTGAGACGTCCACGGTGGATTTGTTAATTCTGTCCCGAGAGTCAAAAGTGAATTGGAGATTGGGTGACAAATTAAAATTTCATAAGCGTGCTGAGGGTATGACTTTTTCTTCTCACTGTGGTTAATCCCGTCTTCTTGGCGAACACCTTCCTCGATTTGTGTCTTGCACGTCAATGTTTTGTCTACCTGCGACCGCCGTCGAGGAGGTGTTTTGGTGCGAAGACAAGTGTTTTTTGTCCCCAGGGCAAGGGTGTGTGATTTCCAATTGTTGCGCCTTGAACGGGTGGAGGGGGGAGCTCTTCAGGTGGAAGAAGACACAGTGAAATGATAATTACATTAGACAAACACCCATCTAAGACACAATAAGTGTTTCCAAACTACAAAAAGAGGAAATGCTGTGTGATGTGCATCATGAGTCTCTCGCCTTCCCTCTCGCACGCACTCACCGTCTCCGTTCCACCCTCGTGACCGTCAATACGGGTAAGGTGAAAGAGTACAGGCAGAAAGTCAAAGAGGAAGGAAAGGAAGCACATCCAAATCCCATTGACTACGTGCCTCAATTACATATTGGGGACAAATTTGAGAGGCACATCGCGCGCCCCTTCTCCCACGATTCCCAAACAATTATGCCCGGAAAGACACTCTCTAGAGAGGCACAGTGTAATTAATTTAATCGGAACCCCAAGAGGCCAATAATTGCCACAACTCAATACATGAGTCGCGTTGATTTGCTGCAAAAGGATGTCGATGTTCACATCGAAACATTGAAATTCCGAGGGCGTAGAACAATTGGCGCCAAATGATTAAATTGTGGCTGAACATTACATGATATTGAGCATAATCATTTTCTACGCAGTCACAAAATATTGATAAGTGCTGACTAAACGTCTTTGTTGCGCAAATTTCTATCGCCACCAGCTAAGACGCTGCTGAGTCTCAAGAAGGAAACACTTAGAGACGGCCCATTATCATCAATTTGCTTCTTGACTTGGCAGCGTCTCGTGATGAAATTAAATTCGCTGTAAGTGATAAAAGCGAGGCACCAACATGAATCTGGGGACAGAGTTATGGACTTACCCTTTCGCATGGTGGAACTGCATGAAGGGCTCTGAGATGAAGTCGGTGGCTTCGGGGCGGGCATTTTAGGAACCTGTGTGAAATAATAAGAAGATTTCTGGTGAGAAGAAAGCTCCATCAGAGCGCATTGAACAGTGAATAAGGCAATTTCAGCGGATGATTTGCAATCAAAACAAAAACACCCGCATTTATCCCATCGACTATACTGACCCAATTTCCATCGAATCATAAACACACTCACCTCATCTGAGAAAGAGCCACACCTCGTGCGCTCCTTGTGCGTGAAGGTTCCGATGGAGTGGCGTCTGAGGCCAGAAGAACTGCTTCCGTCGGTGACATCTCCCACGCGCGGGATGTGAAAGTCGATATTTTGGAAGTTGCTACACAATGGTGGTATTTTTGGCACCGGAAAGAGAATCATTTCATCCGTTAGCACTTCCCTCACAATGGTGCGCGATGGAGGAAAGATTTGATACTCACTTGTGACGGTGATCGGAAAGGAAGACGTCATCGCTTCCGCCATAAGAGATGGATTCATTATAGGAGCCGAGGCGGTGACGGAAGTGGGTGGGATTGGGCCTGCATTCGCCCATGATGACGCCCTGGGAGTAGGAGACACTGGAAGTCGTTGAGCTCTTGGAGCGGATCAGTGACCTGAGGCTGCCCCTGCGACTGCCGCCCAGGGAAACTGTGTCCGACGCTGTTGGACTCGGAAATACCTTCGCCTTGGACGGTGATCCTGCATTGAGCTTCGATGAGCTGCTCCTCTTGCGAAAGAATGAGAATGTCGCCTTACCCGGTGACTCAGGGCTCTTTGAACACTCGCCAACATTGTTGAAATAATAGGGATTATCTGAAATGGAGGGAGATTGTGAAAGTGAGGCGTTTTATAATTTCTTCATCTCTCAGACATTTATCATGGTTTCACAATGTTGTGATAAACTGATTTGTCCCTTTAACTGATTAGCTGTCCTAAAACATCTTTGATATTTTGAAAACGAATGGAAATTTGTACAATAAATCCAATATTTTATTATTTATATCAGAATAGACATCTACTCAATAAATTCCTCACAAGTGGGCAATAAAATGTTCATTGAATCCTTTCCTTTTTCATGTCAATAACTATACAAAGGACGCTCCGAAATCATCCTTCTTCGGAAACCCGTGCAACATGAGACATCTCAATGGGTTTCCTTCATCTCCATGTATTTCCGTACCTTTGACTATTGCACAATTCATTGTGTTCAAGGATACGAGACTCATTTTGCTCTCAACTTTCTCAGACCCTCGTCTTTGGCACCAAATTCACATCTTCTCACCAGTAAATGCCAAATAAATGACAAGAAAATCGCTTTCACAGATGCATGCCAAGGGAAAATGGAGAAAAACAGCGCGGAGAGAGAGATACTCAAGTGATCTGAACGGATGGAAAGTGTCGAGTGAACTAAATGAGTGTCTATGTGAACTCTCAATAAATATGCTAGAGAGATGCTACCATGAGTTGACTGTTGATTTCTGGATGAGCGACAGCAGCACAAATTACATCGTGGCTTCCCTCTTTCGGCGGAGGCCCTCGTGGCCGAGGGAGTCAGGGCACGGGACTGATTGAGACTAATGACAGGGAAAGAGATGGGGAGAGAATCCCTCAATTACTCTACACGCATCGGTGCAACGGGAACAACTCTGGACTCACAATTTCATTCATTCGCCCATTCCTTCACTTGGCGCGCTTTTATTGAATCTCATTGACTTGATACTTAGCACTATTGTTCAACCAATTTCACTTTCTGTCTCTTCAAGAGATTCATTGGACGACAATCATCCAAATCTGTGGTGGTCTTCTCGCCCATAAATCCCGCCAGATCTGCAAATCGAGGGGTGGATAACTAATCATGCTGTTGCTTGTTTCAAAGAGTGAATGAAATTGACATGAAATAGGATGATTTCGCCCACTTTTCCATCCCCTAAAATATCCAATTCAGACATCTAGATTGCTATAAGAACAAAAAAAAAAGTATGATAGAATCTCCACTTTCGCCTGAAAAGGAGCCTCAACCCGGATTACTCACGGCTTACAGGGACTCAGGCCGCAAATCTCCTTGAGTTTGTCTGTGTCTTGCATCGTCCATGAACATCTTGAGCGTATTATCGCGTCGAAATGTAAATAGACAAACACACCCCGAGAAGAGGGCGAGAATCCGAATCTGCCCCATCGCATGTGATATTTTGTGTGGAAATCATATTGTAATTCCTCCATAAATCTGTTTAACAGATGTCCCTTTTTCCTGTTTACTCTTCTGTTTATTTTATTTCCATCATTCTCCCACTCCGCCTTTTTTTGCCTCATCCGCGGAGCCCTTCTCCGGTGCATCAGCGGCAAGCACGCGTCACTGAAATCACATTTGTCGACCTTTATCGAGGGTGGAATTATGGATAAACAGACAGGGAGAAGTGCATCAAAAAATAATCATATCATTTCCGACTCAAATGCAGACACGGAACGATGAGTTCAGCACCTGACACGAGGTATCTCCAGATATTTTCTACATGGCAATGTTGAGTGATCCTCAAAAGTGGCCCAATTTTATAATGGCTTCCGCCAATGATTGCTTTGAAAATGTGGTGAAGAGAGAAATATTTCGAAATGTCTTAATTGGGAATATGAGAAAAATCCTGTATTGCATTACATTGTAAATGTTTCTTCATTTCAACATTATATTCTCTCTCTAAATTGTCTTATAAAATAAGATGTTGATTTCGAAAATGCGTGGAGAATATTTAATGGGTGTTTATAGGATTCTGAAGTGCTTAAGGTTCATATAAGATTATATTTTCATTACTATGTATGTATATCTACTATTTTGTCTCATTTATTACATATAAAAGTATGTTTATTTACCAAATTTTCAACATAGCCAAGATGAAATTTTTCACACATAACAAATGATGAGGGTGTAAATCTATCCTTATAGAAAGAATTTTCAGGTACTCACCCACAGACATTTCTGTGTCGCTGCCAGTGAATATGAGAAAGTCTTTGGATGTCTTGTAATTGGACACAAAATCACACTTCCGCCGGAAAATGTTGCACCGTGGTTAGATTTTTAATATGCCCTCTGTAAGATGATTTTTGTCGTGATGAGTTTGATGCAAAATCAAGAGTATAAGAGTATAAGATTTCCCTACGGAATGCCTTATAATAGTGCGTCAGATGGTTCATTGAACGAATAGTTTGGAAAATGAAAAGCATTTCTGTTTACAAAGACTGCGCCGGAGCATCGAGCGAAATTGCGAGATTGCGATCGAGAAATTGATGTTTGTGTATGGAAAAGGCTTCTGGAATGGCATTCTGGACTTCTCTTCTGTCTCCTCCGCAGAATGCGAAAGGGGGAGAGAGCATTTAAAAATGGAAAAGCCATATACTCTTTCTGCTCAGAGATTGCGCATATTTTCACGATGGCACGAGCCGAGGAATAGTGCTACGGCCAAGTGAGTTACAGCGACTCATTTATTTTCATAATGAAAAGTGTTGTATATTTTTCATTGAAGATGAAAAACGTGCATGAGAAAATGAAGGAGTTGAATTAGGCTTTTTTCCCCCCTCAATTCCCGACGCCCGGTGTTTCAGTAGAATTCTAATTTTGGACTTTTCACTATACACTCGCACGCCCCGTGAATTAGGGTGCAATGAATCTACTCTGTGAAATTTTACTGCTCCTTCATGAGTTTTTCCTCTTCTCGATCACTTGACTGTTTTGTGTTGCAGCGACGGGGAATTTATGCGATCGCTGTCTCTTGATCTTCACTGGTCATTGAGAAGTTGAGTCTCAATGACAGAAATTCATACAAAAATTCACACTGAATACTGATGAACGTCGGAATTCCATGTCTTCTGCATTCTTGGGATACAATATGATCATTTGAAGATCGCGTCTCGCTCAAAAGGGCACATATCCTCACTTTGTTTTCAGTATAGAAGGAGTGTTGCCCAGAAATTTGAGACTTTTTTCAATGAAATGCAGCCCTCGAAATGCCTTTTTTTCTTGTCTTCTCCCAACGACAAACGCTCTGCAACATGTGTGCCGAAAAAGTGCGTCTTACAAGAATTTCCCTCCAAAATATTTGCGCTTCACAAAGGCTCTAACGAGAGTATGAGAATTTTGTATGAGTGGATCGACAATTATTCATGAAATTTCTATTTGGTGAAAATGACATCATTCAGTCAGTGCTATTTTTGCAGGTGGAATATTGCGATCACTTGAAGCTCTTTTGGCAGAGAGACGTCCTAAACAGATGAAATTTATGGAATGACAGACTACAATGTCTGAAATCCGTTCGAAGATCACGGTGAAGATCCCCATTTACGTACTGACATTAAATTGTCACATGGTGTCTATTTTTGCAACCTATGAGATCTATCGGAAAATTCCAATTTTTCCGCTTATTTCACTGACAATAAGACAATACTTTAGTCGGCATACACTGTGCGGAGGCGCGATGAGAGGAATGCAGATTGTGCTTTTGATCTTCAAGTACGAGAGGACTGCGAGTGGCGAGATAAAGAAATGCTGATGAGAATGATCGCAATTTGTATTTGATAGGATAATTGGTTGCGACTCGCTATGTATCCCACGTCCATTTGCGATAAAATATACTTGAGAGCGCGATCGCACACGATCGTCAGAAAGAATTTGACGAATGTGAACACAAACGTAAATTAAATCACCATTTACATGTTTAATGTTGAAATTTATAGTGAGATCACACACATAAGTCACCCGAAGAGGATCACAATTAATTTATTCCTGATGCGAACGCTACAAAGTATCTGGATAAACTAAATACTGCCAACAACAAATTAAATCTGTTTTCCCCGCTCTCGGCAAATACTCAAAACTGTTTGTGTCGTCGTTCCTCGAGCCATTCTTCCCTCCTTGTCTGGCACACTGGCATGTGAGATTGTGCCACAAAAGTGTAGGAGTCGACGCAGTGTGATCATATGTGTGTACATTTTTTTAAAGCGCGCCTCCAACAGTGGCAGTGACTGAATTTATTTCAGCAACGCTTCTCGGCTTCTGCAGGCAATCTCGGCTGAACCTGCGCTCATTGAGAAGGGAAGAGATCTCAGTCTCGTCTCATATACTATCGAATGAGAGGAGAAAATGTCTAATTTTACATACAACACACTCTTTTGGGATTCGACAGTTCAGTGAACGTCTTCTTTTTTCGGCGCAAACACGTCACACTTCGCATTGAAATCTCAGAGATTACAAGCATCCTCAGGAAAAGGACTCAAATTCACAAGCACTGTAAATTTGAGCTCAAATAATTTAAAATAAGAATAAACGGAAACTACACAGATTTATAAACTTGTCAACAATCTGTACATATAATATGTATATTTCAGCACCTTGAAAATTTGATGAAAGACATCTAATTTTGAACTTATTTTAATAAAACGATAACAGATGCATAATAATTTTGTGAAATTTCTTCATCCAATTCATATTGAATTCTAACATTAATGCATGTGCAATCTCACCTTATTTATGGCCATTCTACAGAAATGAATCAAGTGCACAACCCAGAAATATACTCTCCTGACAAATTTCACTCAGGATTTACGACACAGGACAGCAAAAGTCTCATGTGGGAAGTTACAAATATAGCAATTATTTAATATTTCGCGTGTTTTTACAAAAAAGTGAATTATTTCATACATTATGGAAGAAAAGACCATTAACGTGACATGACACGGATCTCTATGTGGCTGACAGAGATTTTGGGGGCACTTTCATCGGGGGTTCGGATTGTGCGGCGAGTTAGGAATCACTGGTGGGCTGTGAGTGCAGCAGCACTTGCTCCTGCAGCTCTCCCGGTGAGAAAACACCCTTCTCTGTGATGATGCCAGAGATGAGAGCGGCCGGGGTGACATCGAAGGCTGGATTCCAGCACGTGATGCCGGGCGCGGCGATCCGGTGCTCCCCGACGTGCGTCATCTCGCGATCTGGCCGCTCCTCAATGATTATGTGGTCGCCGCACGAGATCTTCAGGTCGATAGACGTGAGCGGAGCGGCGATGTAGAAAGGCACGCCGTGATGCTTCGCCACCACGGCGATCTGGTACGTGCCAATCTTGTTGGCCGTGTCACCGTTCGCGGCCACCCGGTCGGCGCCCACCACAACAGCCCCAATGTTGCGACAGCGAAACAGGGCGGCCACCATGCTGTCCAGGACAAGCGTTGCCGGAAGCTTGTCGTGCACCAACTCGAAGGCCGTGAGTCGGGCGCCTTGGTTGTACGGACGCGTTTCCGTGCAGTAAACGTGCTCTGAAATGCCAGAAAGAGATCATTTCTCGGTTAGCAATGCATTCATGGAACAGCTGAAATCGAGAAAAGTGATGTGGGAAGATTGCCCAACATGGAAATTATAGCTTTATGCTTATGCATTTAATCTATAACAAACTATTTGATTATGCTAAACATGCTAAAAGTATAAATTAAGTATGTAAACAATACGCGACGTTGAGAAGCAAAGTGAGGATTCTCACTCATCACGCGTACAGCTCAATTACATGAATTGAATTTTTCAGCAATCCTCAGACCATCATCAAGATGACAAGCCGAGAAATTCCTGAGCATGAATTCCCCACCTATTGTTTATGACTGTTAGCGTCTGAAGCGACTTGGGGAGGAGAGAACTGTGTGCCAAAATCTCTAATTTATTCATTTGCCATGTGCAATCCTGCTGTCAACCCCACATCTTGCCTCCTATATCTCATTCCTAATGCACTTTCGTGCTCTGACAATCACCTTCCCATGCTCAAGTCACTTTCCTCACACATACTTTACCTAATCGCTTCAGTTCGTGCAATTTTCTCACAACGCCCAGCGCCGTTCCGTACCTAAAGGCCCGAGGTCACGAAGGAGATGCGAGATGTGGAGATTTGTAATGTGAGAAAGACATGCAAAAATCAATAGATTGTGAATTTTTAATTGACATTAATTATTGTAAATCGCTCATTACCCGGCTGTCGCTAATGACCCCGTGTTGCAGTGCGTTAAGACACGGATTGGTCCATCGCCAGAGACATTAGATAAAATTGCAGCTGCACCGTGAGTGCCAATCGCCATGTTATCTGAAATATCTTTCTGAAGCATCGCTTCTGTGGCCGCCAAAAACCTAAATTAATGACAAATCGACATTTTCAGTCCTTCTTTTCCCACTGAAAAAATTTGCGCGGCGCTCAATTTACCTCTGTTTCATGTCTGACACAGACACTGAGTCATTCTTGGCCAAATCATTAGCCAGAGCGATCATCTCTTCGGCAGCGCCCTTCATATTCACAGCCGTCGGTCGACTGGACACTAAATAGTTCAATTTGCCCTCAATCTCCTGGCGCAGCGTCTTTTTGCTCTCATACTCCTCTGGATAGATTTCCACAGCCAAGGACAGGCACCCCACAATGGCAATTGCAGGAGCCCCACGAACCTGCGGAGATAATGAAATGTTCTCTTTATTCCACAGAAACAGGTCACATAAAGAGCAAATGAATATTCCATAAACCCAAAACTTCTGTCTCTCAATAAAATATCTTGTGGTTTAAAAACTACGACAATCGATCAAATATTATACAAAGTTCTATCTTTTGCTTAATTCGCCAGTCAAATGCCAAGATATTAAATTTTATAATTGTGTTTTAATCGTTTGTTTAATTATCCTTAACCATACCAAAATATTATTCTCAATAAATCAACTATCACTTCCCTTAAAAGCTTTCTTGGCATTTTATCTAAATACAATTGCAGAGCATCTGTGCCAAAATGCCCAGAAAGCTCTATTAACATCTTCGTCGAGTTTGGTTAATTGCCTCAAAAAGTGTTATATTGTCTTATGCTGACATGTCAATTCATTTGGCGACAAATCAAAAGTGTTATGTCTTCATATCCTTTTCAGCTACTCACAAGAATAAATAAATAAAGCATTCAGTGCATATTAATATTAAAAAAAAAATGTAAATTCAGACGTCAGCAAAATGCAATTTACGGCTGGGAGAAAATTCATCTCCAACCTTGATAGTATATTGTCTGGGTATTTGCACTGTCTCGTAAATCAAAGAGACTGATTCCTAGTAAGAGGGATTTACTAGGAGATGAAGAAACGTCATGAGTTGTTTGATGGGCAAATAGGATGATGTGCGGCTTTGGTGAATGATAAGGCATCATGATACATGATACATTGTACTAATTGATACAATGTAGCTGTTCAAAGGCGCTCTTGCAGGAAATGTGCATCACCTGCATTTTGTTGATCACCCGCCAGCCATCCTCCACTCCTTTCACGGCAATGTACTTGGACTGCACGGGCAGTAGCAGCTGATCCAGGATTTCCAGAGTCCCCTTATCATACCGAATTGACTGGAGTGTCATTGTCTGGACGAAGAGAAAATATATATGCAAGAGTTTTGAGGTCGAATTCTTCTTGATTTTGAGTAAGATGAAAAAAAAGCGCTTCGCGCAGTTGATTCACCTTTTTGGCTGATACGGGAGGAAGAATGAAAAATTAATATGTTCACACTCGACAGATATAAAGTATATATCTCCTGTGATCGGTCACAAAAATAAATAATTTTCACGGTTGGATAACTTGCTGCTATAAATAGTTCATTTATGCAGAGCACACATATTTTTTTTAAAGCCACTGTCAAAGTAAATCAGCCGGAAGAAACATTTTGCAAACACACTCTCGCATTGATTGAGACAAGATTGATTTTTGGTAGTCTCTTTGCCACTAATCCCATAAAGGAAACACACAGTAAATGGCCCACTCGAAGCCACTTGCAAGAAATTGCCCTGTGTTCACGTCTCTTCCGAATGATAACAGCGAGCAGTGCAATAAAGTGGAGCACCACTGAAATGAGCGATATACTAGTGATAGCAACACGGCCGAAACATGTGATAATGTGGGCACGCAAATTGAAACTGCGGTGCGAAAAAGGGAGAACCAAAATAAATCTGCCGACCGATTGTCACTGTGACGACGAATGGAAGCGGAAACACGTGTACGTCAGACAGATGTCAGGCAAAGTGGCGCCAGATGGCGCCACTAACGCCAGCGCATGATAAGAATGTGTGCGTGATATAAGGCTAGTCAAGGCGCTGAAAATTTCACGTGAAACTTTGAAACCCAGAGATCCAACGCGCCATACTTAAAATAATGAAAGGAGAAAGCAAGATCATACTCTGATTTTTTTTCTTTCAAGAAGCTAAGAACTCGTGCTTTTAATTGCTCAACATTGGAATAAATTTATTCATCGATTAAATCGTGCCACGCTACAACATCATGTGTTGCGACTAAGATTCAGCCACAGGGCATCATTTATTCTTCTTCGGCCGTGAGAATGGCTCTGAAGCTGAACGGCTGGAATAGGTAGCCGAGACCCTCATAGAACTTGCTCATGAACTCCACCCAGTGCAGACGGAGGGTGTGCAAGAAGGCAGACAAGCCCTCCATCATCACGAGAATGGCGAGCGTGAGCACAGCCCAGGCGGCGAAGATGGCCCAGAGCATCACTGCGCCAGCGTAGCTACTCTGCTTGAGGCCCATCTGGAACACCATGTTCCACAGCACCTCGGACAGCTCTGCAGATGGAGAGAGAGAGAGAGAGAGATGTTAGAAACTACACTCCGCCACGCGTGGACAGTGTGAGACTTACGTGCGTGAGCCAGAGACAGAGCCCACAGTCGGAGGTAGGAAGCTGTGTGGGAGATTGTGCTGAGCACGTACTCGATGGTGTGGATGGCTTGGTAGATGAAGACCTCAGACATGGGCTCATCATCGTGACTGTGGCCGCCGCCGCCGGCTGGTGCAGCCGACGCTTTGGGCTCTTCTGGCTCCGGAGACATTTCCATGCCCTGATTGATGTCCCCATTGTGACCTGGATGGCCCTTCTTCTTGCGCTGTGACATGATGTACAAGGGCTTGCCCAGCAGCATGATTGGTATACAGAGAAGACTGATGACCACCAGAACCATCTGTATTGTGCCCTGACCCTCGAACATGAACTCCTCGCAGTTCTCCAGAGGCTCGCCCTCTTTGAACAACATCATGTTGATGAACATGATGAGAATTGACGGCGCACAGCCGGCTCTCTTCACGAAAGGCGCCTCCTTGTAGCCATAAGCCACAAACTTGAAGAACATCATGAACACCATGTAGCCGAAGAGGAGAACCAGGAAGACGATTTGTGGCAGGAACTCAAGCACGATGCTGTGACGTCTGCGGAAGTGATTGTAGTTCACAACACTCATGCAAACACCGAAAATCATGTGAATGACGCCAAAGATGATGGACAGTTTCATTTTGTAGGTGTTCAGGAAGATGATCTTGTTGGTGGCCAACATCCAAGTTGGGTCCAATCCGATCGGATAAGTATTGGGGGCATAGTCCTCATTGAATGGATTCAACTGCAGATCAGGATTGCGCATAACAGTTGACGTGTTGTAATTAATTGTCCAACTGGATCCGAAGATGTTCATTGCCTTCGAGAAGATGTCATTGTACACCAGTCCAGTGTACATGGAGAAGAGACCCATGAGGAGAATAATGTATCGACCACCGAAGAAGATATTCCAAATTTCTCCGGCCTTCTTGTTTGCCAGCTTTCCCTCCCAAATCACCATCCAGGCGCCGAACATGGCCATGATTATGCCGTGTCCCAAATCGCCAAACATAATGGCGAAGAGGAAAGGAAACGTGATGATGGTGTACAAGGCTGGATTCACTTCTCGGTAGGAAGCCACTCCGTAAGCGTCGATCAGGTTCTGGAAACCGCGAGTGAACTTGTTGGTTCGATTGAAGGTTGGCGGCTGCTCATTCGTCTCAATCACATTCAGGAAAGACGGAATGGTGCTGCCAACAGCTGCAGATCCATCAGACAGAGCCTTCTGGACAACCGGAAGATCCAGAACGGGCACCCAGCATTCGCCAATCAAGCACTTCTTCGTCACATCCATGTTGAAAAGATTGAGCGTGTGATAGATTGCCTTCATCTTGCAAACCATCACACTCCAAGTCGGCAATTCCTTGGCCACACTCAACAGCACACGCTGACGGTGATCCTGGGTTTGGTTGAGCACCAGATTGAGGTCCTCAAGACGAGTTCGCACACCCTTCACCATGTCTTCGCGCTCCTCATGGCCACTTGGGCATGGATAGAGCGAAGCGTGATATCCTGAGCACACCTTCTTGATGCGACTCTTGAGCTGCTCGCCCTGGAAGAAGGCCACGAACACGGTCTTGTAGAGTGGATTGCCCGTGGCTGGATCTTCCAGAGGGTGATCCAATTCAGCCTGACGAAGGAAGACATTTCCGCGCGAGATACGCCAAAGCATGCGTTCAAAACCGGGAATCCTCTCTCTCTGGATCACACCGGCGATGAATCCGAGTCTCCCTGCCTGAGTGGCCTGGGCTGCTGTCTCCTCACCGATCAAGTTGCTCTTCATGCTATCCAGATTCAGGGATTCCTGATCAGAGAAGAATCCCTGGGTCTTCTCCAGAACCTGACGAAGTTCAGTCAGTTCCAAATAGTTGGACTTCAGATTGACCGCATTCTGGGACAATTCGAGGATTTCATTCTCCGTTTTCTCGAGATGAGCCTCCAAATCGATAATCTCACGTGGATTTGGTGCTCTTGGAGCATCGTCAATCGGTAGATCCGGAATCGAAACTCCGTCCTTTTTCACCTCGGCTTCAACGTAGCGCAGCTTGCGCTCCATCTCATCGCAACGACGAACCTCATTGACGAATTTCCGTTGGAAGGCATTCACTTCCGCATTCAACTGTCGAAATATGAAGTAATAATTCGATTAGAGACTCTTGTATTTTATAGGATATTTAAAATTGTTTTCAACCATGCTTTTGAGTTGAAACACATTGGAAAATTTCGCAGATTTGACCCCAAAATTCTTATCTCGGCGATTTTGGATGATCTCCCGTCGAGATTATGCTCAAATATACTCACGTCGCGGAATTGGACGGCTCCTGTCTCACCCAGCTCGGAAACGGACGTGTAGGCCGCTTCTGGCTGGATGAACATCTGGCACAAGGCCATCTCTTCACTCCGGAACATAGCCCCCATGCTGGAACTGGCTTGAGGTTGCTCTCCTTGCTGGACTGTTGAGAAAACAAGAAGAAAACATGATAAAGTTGCCTCTCACATTTCTGTTAAATTAATTCATCATCGACTTTCGATTTCTTCGCGACATTACTTGGAGAGTATTCCGTCTTTTTCGCCTCATTTTTCGGCATTTTCACCCACTATCGCGTATCAAGGATGCACCAGAAGGATTACTGAGTATTTTGGGTATGTTATTTAATACGATTTTCCCGAGTTTATTCGCAAATTCAGTGGATATTTCCCACCAAGATCACGCGCAGTGTGGCGCTTAAAGTGGAAGCAACAGCACTGAGAGTTGCTCCAGGTGAATCGAAGGCACGATCGTGTGTTATTTGTGTAGAAGTCACGAGAAGAGAGTCATCAGAGATTAAATTTTTTCATCATCACATATGGTGTCTATTGTCACCTTCTCGTGCTTTTTCAATGTAGAGCAAAATATGATAGTTTGAGACATTATTTCTCCGTATCGTGAAGCGTGTGTTTGCAATTTTCAACCTCTTTTCATCTCTTCAGCACTGTATGGATTGTATGCATAAATAGGTATATATGTGTAAAAGCTTCGTGATCTCAGTCGACAAATGGATAATTCTTGAACAGAAAGAACCCTCACCATATCTTATCATTGATCGTAAATTAATATAGCGGCGATGTAGCCGCAATAAATGCGTGAATTGATGGAAATGTAGGTGAGAAAGATGCTCAATTAGCTGTGAGGTGCAAATAAACTCGGTAATTGCTAGATAAATCCTCTCTGGAGCAGTATTGAGTTGTATAAAAATGATTTGCTTTTCATACACAATTCTCTCTCTCGCTCTTTTTGCGTTTCTGCCACATTTTCCGACGCTCGATCATGTGAGAGAAGTTTTCAAGGTGTTCACAGAGAAGTTGTGAATTCAAATAAATTACGTCAAAGCTTTTGTTATACTACAAGTCTCACGTAGAAAATTATATTTACGAGTAAAATATTACAATGATATTATGACGATTTTTTGTGATGCAGTTTAATTTCTTATTTTTTCCACGAATTGATTAAAGAAAATTCAAAATCACACAATTCTCATTACTTTACAAATGTGTGTTTACATGAACTTCATTTGTCCCTTGAACCATTCGCTTCACTCATTTCATTCATTTATTTATCCACTAATCGATTTAGCGTATAGAATAACTTTGGAATCCTGAACGTTGACACTCAACGGGTTCCTAATTTATTTATAGAACATCTTATAAAATATTTAGATTAAGCAACAGTTGTTCGTAACTTCGTTAAAATTCTCTCTCATATTTGATCAATTGGCTAATAATTTTTAAGCAGATGCCATCAGACAATAATCAACTTAATACGATGGCACAACCGTATTGGCAATTTTACTCTCTTATATGTTTTACTTTATGCACATGCCAACCCTAACGTCAATTTCAAGACTATTTTCTTTTAAAACTGTCCTTCGTTTAATGATTAAATATTAATTATGTGGTCTTCTTATTAGCGTCTAAGTGGCGAAAAGCCCAGCAAAGCAATTGCCTTTGAAACTAAGATAAGAGCTTTATAGCGCCTGAAAGTAGGGTTTTTCCCGTACAGACGAACTTGCAGAAAGCTCATCTGCGCCCAGGTAACTTTCCTATCAAAGGTGAAAATCTACTCTGGCGACTGATAGTGGGATTGAGTGATTTTCCGCGGGAAGCTCAATCACGTGACGGGAAAATTGAAAAATTGTGAGAGGCAGAATTGATGGGCTCCGCTATGGACGCCCCCGAGGAGCATCAGGTGGTTTACTCTCTGTGCTGACCTTCACCACACTGAAGAAAAGCAATTAATTTTATTTTGAATTCAGCACACTCAATGCAAGATCATGACACTGAGCGCAAACAATACGCTTTTTCTCTCATTTCATTTTCTCTCTTTTTTTCCTTAGCATCATTTTGAGTTAAATTTAATTCTTCACGAAAGCAATGAAGTCGATTTATCACGTAAACACGTGAAGGCAAAAATTTCCAGATGCTTTTTTCATTCTTTACAGCTGAATTGAGGGTTTTCCACTGAGGATCTATGGCGAGTCGAAATGGTGTTGGAGATGGGTATTAATTGTCAAGTACCTGATTGCTATTATCTCACACTTTCACATGATTAAGAGTTTGTCGAGACATGTGATAAGTCACTTAACGTCTTAGAGGAAAAACAACACATGCTCATGAGGCAAGGTCTCTTCTTCTCCTTAACAACCGAGTCATGTGAGGGAGGCAAATTTGCCTTTCAACGAGGAGCCACAGAACATCGATTGATTCAATTAATTCATCCACTATACAAATTAATTAACGAGGGCAAATTGATAAATTCATAAATTTTTAGTGTGTTCTGTCACATGACCTCTTCTGGATAAAACCCTTGAGCGAAGTTTCAGCCAGCATACTTACATCAATTGGCTCAATCGCCTGACAATAACTGCTCCAACGTCTCCTCACTGATAATCCTCTGGTTGTTAAGGAATTGCTCACGAAATGAAACACGATCTTTCAATGGGAAACTACAATTTGATCTACACGATAATGTGACTATGGAAGAAATTGGAGCTTTTCCTCTTCCAACAACTGCTCAGTGCTCCTTTCGCCGAGGAAAGCGACGAGTAACTGAACTGAAATATGAATTGTATGGCTGTCGGAACGAATTGTGTGCGTTTCATTTCAATGTATTTCACCGTCATTTATTATTAACTTAAACAACTCTTCGTGAGGCGCTGAATTGCAAACACACATACATCAAACAGATCCACAATTTTCACAATTTTACTTGAGAAGATCTCATCGTCACCTTAATTCTCTAATCACTCACCGAGTATCAGAGGTTATCGGGGAGATTTTGCACAACTTCCAGCATCAGGATTTCCGAGGAATGTCTCTCGTGATGACCCGAGAGATGCAATTCCGCAACCCAATTACATAATCTAACAGATCAGACTTCCAGATCTCTCTCAGCAACATGCGGGCAGAGGCTTAAGGAGATCGTGTCTTGCTAAACAGTGTGTGATTTTTATCACAGACGCGATAAGAGGAGTAAATGGGAATCTCATCACTTTCGGCCCTCATTTTCGGATGATCTCAGAATCCGCCAAAAATTGATTGTTGGCGCACATTGGGTTGTTTTGGGCGAGGAACAAACTTGCGTGCAAATTATTACAATTAGCATGAATGCATGAAAATATTCATAGTTGAAATAGTCAGACATTCTGACAACGTGCATGTGTTTTATTTGATTTGCGCTGTCTCCGTCTTTCAATTAGTGCGAAATGTAGAAAATATGTTGAAAATATCATCCTATTCGTGATAGAGTTGATTAAGTGATGAGGAAATTTTTTAGACAAGAACAAGATTAAGAATTTTGCTATATTAATTCGTCAATGTTAACTTTATTCATTCATATTTCATGACAAATTGTATAATGAGAAAACGAATGAATCATGAATGTTATCTATATTTTGATTCCTAATCGTGATTTATCAACTCTATTTAATACAGGATCATTTTAATAGGCAAGAACAACTCAATTGTGTGATAATGTGCTCTGTGGCATTAAGATAAAGTGGAGGCTATGATAAGATGGGGAGTCACTTAAATGCCAAAAATACGATTGATTTATTACTTATCACGGGTGTTATGTGTAATATCATTGCGTGATGGAAGAGAAATTCCACAGGAGATAATGCCAAAGTCACAAGGTATACTTTTAGTGACAATAAAATGAACTGTATTGCAGACGAGTGGGAGGAAGAGGTGGAAAGAGAGTAAATTTATGTCATATCAATTTGTTCAACAGGCCTTTTAACATGACACTATCTCGACGAAAAAAGACACCTCAGAGGTGTTTTCCATTCCACTATCACTGGGAATATGGAACGCGATCGACAATGTGATGATATTAGTTCTGCTCGCTGCATTGTTGCCTCATGTTCAACTATATTCTCTTCTTCTACATTGGAGCATTATCACTTTCAAGACTTCCAATAATCACCACATTAGCATGTTCCATGAGAATATTTTCCTTCAGTCGCCGATCCAATCATGTCAACAAGAGGAAAGATAATGTTATCAAATTTTAAACACAACTCGCGCTACTATTAATAGAATTTTTACACTTTTACTGTCTTTCGCGCAATGGCATTTGTTCATTCTCATGTTGTAAAAGTTTATAAATGAAACGAAATGCATTTCATATTGTCACAATAAAATGCTTCACTTCACACTGGAACTTTTTCTCTGTCATTCAATGGCATGTTTAGAAATGCGCTCTTCGAAAAAATTGCATAATGATCATCTTCCTCTCCACAAACACGCATTGTGACCATTCTATTTTTCCCCAGTATTTATGGAGAGCTTTTTCAGTTGGATGATCTATTGTGAAATAATTTAACCTTGTTTATGGCATTTTTTATCTCGCTCTTACGCTCATGCCAAACATTAAATGTTCTAGCATTTTTCCACTCGAAGAACTCTCATAATGTCACAGTTGGAAAATGAGTTTCTTGAGAAAATTCTGCCATTTTACTTTGATTTTAATCAATTTTCCAGAGCTGCTGGAAGAAAATAGTAACTTCGCAAGCGACAGAATGCAATTCTTCGGAATCGTTGGCATTATGAGTTTCTGCTTGTAATTACAAAACAGGAAACAATAGAAAAGTTTAGTGGTTTCTTATCGTAAAACTTGTACATTTTTGCATTCTTCTGATGGCAGATTCTTAACACAAAAAATGGTAGTAAATATTTTCGTACAAAATAAAATTTTCGTACAGTACAAGCACTCTAATTAAATACGTGCTTGGCTATAAAATTAATTTATTTTAATTTGAATTGTAGCAATTATTATTAATCATTAAATTATCAGAGATATTAATTCTCCTACAGTTTATCAATCACTCAACAATTACGTGTGATATCAAACGCGACGTTTTTTAGTGTATTTTTTCATAGAAATCAAAGTCATATGTTTACTACTGATAGTATAACAATGCAATGGAAGTTTTATACGAGTTACAGATTTTCTTATCGCCGTGAAAGTGTTTCTTTATGGCGTTTATATCTTTACTGATATAATTATTTTAAATCGAGGTTCTACTGTTCAAATCTCTCTTTCTGTAATCGTGATAAGGAATATTATTGAGTAATTTGCGTACGTCAGTCTCAATGGAGCCTCCACGTGATTGCTCAATTGAGAGTCTCGGAGAATCTTTTGTATTCCGTGTGAATCCAAACATTCTCGATACATAATATACCCAGTAATTGTACGAAATGTGAGTAGAATATATCGGCACAGCCATTGTGTACTATTTCGGAAGGAAAGCGATAGAGAATCCAGCTTAAATTTGTTCAGGTGCAACGCATTTTCGTCACTTTATGGAAAATTACAATTCATCGCCTGGTCTATAATTCTAAGAATATTTCAAGTGTGTTTATAGGCAGAATACAAACACTCAATCGCAAGGTTTACATTATAAGTTTCATCAACCGGCGTCTTTTCCTGGCGTTTTTGCGCCCAAAAAGCAGATTCCTGAAGTGGCCTCTCAAGGCGAATTGTCTGGGTGACAATATTGTGCAAACAAGCAATGATTAATGATGCAAATTGAGCGAGAGAGCTTGTGCCTATGCGACGTAGGAGAGGTAAAGATCTTTTTCACTTTCAACCGAGCAACTCCAATTGCGGTCAATGTTAACGGCTCAAGAGTGAGTCTCTTGAATACGACAATTTGGAGCATTTTTCCATTGCAACTGACGGAAAACGTGCACACGGAATTTTCACATGATTTCTTAAGTACACATTTCATGCTTTGACTTACATTCCGTGATTGTCATCTTGGATTCCCGATTTATTCTTCAAGGATAATCCAAAAAAAAATGATGTAAAGTCGATCCTGAAAATTGAAAATCACTTTACAAGCACTGAATCATTCAAAGATATGCTGAAAATCACAGGAAAATCAATCAAATGATCCACAAAACCTTCGGAAAATTGCAATAACTTCCCTTCAATCGTACGGGTTTTTCTGGCACCTTCGCGATAAAAGCAAGGAGTCAGCAAGACACTTGACTCAATACTGGAGTTATTGAAGCTTTTCAACATTCGACGAGTGTGTAAATTCATGATCACATTCTCAAGTTCATGAGGTGAATTAATTTAATTTTGCGCGACAATAGTGGGGCTTTATTTTTGCATAAAATTACTCCCCAATGTATGGTTTACCTGAAGAGAAATTAATATAAAATTGTGGTGATATCTGAACATTCCGTACAAAAAAAAACAACTCAAAAATAAGATGTATTTGTAAGAAACCGGTTTTAAACAGCTTATCTTTCATAAAATGTAGTGAATATTTCGTAAAAGCGCAGTTTATCGTGTTTATCCCTTAAAATGCATTCATAAAGTAACCGAATGCCAAATACTCTACATTCAGGCGCAATCTCATTGACTTCTTTCAACTGCTCTCAATTTAGTAACAATTGAAGAGTTTCAGTCGTCGAGGGACAATTTGTGCAGCCAACTTCATGCTATTGATTGTCAAAAAGCATGTCGGACGAGGAGAGTCCCGAAAAAACCGGTAATTTTCCTTATATTTTCACTATTTCCCCAGTAAAATTTAGTGACAAAATGTAGTTGTGTGATTGAAAAAGCGATTGCACTAGCAATTATGTGTATATCTGTGAAATTCATGCCACAAGAGTGAAATGAATTTCACTTGAGTGGCAGCCATTGTGGCGTTCCCCAAAAATCGTGTTTTCTCAGTAATTGAATCTACTTATAAATCCCAATTGTCTCACCTTTTCAGGCCGGAGGACACGCTCCGGACGCACTGTGAAGGCGGCTGCTCCAATTACGTCACGGACGACACGTCGAACGCGACGAACAAACCCTGAACCGGAGCCTGAAAATGTGAGTTGGGGCGAATGTTTTGCGCTAAAGCGGGTTCTCACGTAACCTCACTTATTGAATGATATCCGGACGATATGATGAAACAATTTGCTGTGGCCAAATGTGGCGAAGCTCCATTTGGCTCTGAACAAACTATTGGAACAAATCCATGGAGATTTAGCAAGGGCCAACTGATATTCTCTGGGAAAAATGCTTAGGAAAGTGGAGTTGAGGTGTAAAATTCTGATAGATTTGTTTTTGCAGGTACACGAGGAGATTCCGGAGGAAACTCCGTTTGAGGAGGCTCCAGTGCAGGAGCTCCTAGCTGACGACACTCCAGTACAGGCGACTATCATTTCACCAGTGGTCGAGACGCCGATAGAGGAGAAATTGGCTGAGGATGAGGAACCGCCGGCGCCAATTGAGGGAGCGGCTGTGGAGAATCTTGCTGAAGATGCTCCTGAGGGCGAGGGCGAAGCCATGGTTCCGCCAGAAGACGAGAAGAGCTCATCTTTTCCGTTTGGCGAGCAATCGTCAGCCGATCGTGAGGACATGAATAATATCAATCGCGAGTCTGGAGACAATCTGTTCATTGCCAATTTGGCTGCCGAAGAGAATGCCAACAGCCTTCCCTCGGGCACAGATGACAATGAGATTCGTGACTATGAAGGTGTGGCGACCAATTCGGCGACTCTTGCATCGGAGGTGCAAAAGGATGACACGAAGAACGACAGTGATGATTGTGCTATCGCTGAGGATTTGCCAAATGGCCAAGACAGTCCGGGAAAGCAAACGGATCCCGACACTGAGATGGTTTCGGAAGATGAACTTCCAGCACCGACTCAGCCAAAAGTGCAAGATGCCGAAGAAGTGTCTGATGATGAGTTGCCTGGACCAAAATTGGCTGAATTGCCAGCAGACACAGAAGTTGTGTCTGAGGATGAATTGCCGGCGGCAGGAAAGGGCAAGAGGAAAGCCGACGAGGGCTATGATCCGGGAAGTCCGACAGAGTCAACAGAAGCGCCGGAGAAGAAGGCAAAAATTGAGAGTGTTGCCGAGGAGCCGAAGAAGAAATTACCTGACTTGGATAAGTACTGGAAAGCCGTGAATGATGATCCCACGGATTTCACCGCCTGGACATACTTGCTGCAGTACGTGGATCAAGAGGTGAGGTTTGGAAAAGGGATTTCTGATTAGAAATACTGCAATAATGTTTGTTTTATAATCATATAGGTTGACATTGAAGCGGCTCGAGAGGCTTACGATGCCTTCCTGGCTCACTATCCATACTGCTATGGCTACTGGCGCAAGTATGCTGACTACGAGAAGCGTCGTGGAAACAAGAAGAAGTGCGAAGAGGTAAGTGTTTGCTTCTGGACTATTGATTCGAAATATCACCTGTTCTCTCTGGGACCATGAGAGTGGAGAGAGGAGGAAGAGACAACCAAGAGAGATGGCAACATTTTTGGCTGGATTTCTGGGCAATCTATTGTGATGTGTGGCATCTTGGCGGATGTTTCTTCTTTCTCTTGACACTCTCAAGACGACACGGGTAACTAGTGCAATATCCTTCCTCACTGTGAGATATGCAATAAGTTAGTGTTAAAATGTGATGAATGAAGTATTTTCTGTTGACCAAATCTTTGAATACCACTTCTAATTCCTACAGCTTACGCTCAGGGGCACAGTTTGCCGTATATCTGCACTCGAGCTCCTTGTCATTGTAGCCCATGAAATGCCTAATCAGATATTACGTACTATAGTGATGAGTTTGCGATATCATTTTAATCTATGCAATACATTTGAATTATTATACAATGATATGAAAGTATTATATATTAGAAGTAATACAGTGTGTGTTTATTTACCATTTGAAAGTTTATTTTTGTCTCCTATTTCTCGTTTTGTTTTGTCTTTGGGGCAATTGCGGGTGGTAGAAAGTGATGTGATGAGGAAAGGAAAAAAAGGGGTTTTTGCGGGTCAATTGTTAGCGTCTCTTTGGGGGTGGGTGGGAAAGAAAATCTCTACTAAACAGCATGAGAGACAGAAAAAGCAAGGAAATGAGAGAACCCCAAATGTACAGAGAGAGAGAGAGAGAAAAAAGAGAATATCGGGAGCCCAAAATCCAAAAAGGTACACACCATCCTGGCCTCTGCATCGTTGGATGTGTTCTCATATTCTGGTCACGCATCTGCCAAAGATCATTGTAAGATTCAAAAGTCAAGATACGTCCTTCATTAATATACCTTTCTCTTGCAGTTGATGAATGAAGTATTTGCATTTTAATTAATAGTGATTAATTGTGTGAGATACAATTTGAAGTACAACTAATGAGAGACTCTCTTGCAGTTGACCGGGGATTTTTGGGATTGCTGGTTGATTTTCCGTGATCTTTGAGTTATTTTTTTTCTGCCAAAATGCCAATAATACAATTTTGTGTGTTTACAAAGAATGAAAGAAATGAAAAAAAAACAATGCTGTGCTATAATGAAGTGATAAAAGATCAGTTAATCAATCAGCGATCAAGGGATTGATTAGAATGAAATATTCCATGAAATATCTATAAAAGAGTAATTTTTGAACTAATCATGCTTTATCTCTCTCTCGTTCATCCTTTGCGGATCGTTTCACCATCCGGAACGCTCAATCAACGACATGCTTAGGTGTTTGAGCGTGGCCTCAAGGCAATACCCTTGTCGGTGGATCTCTGGATACACTACTTGGGTCATGTCAAGGGCAACTACGGCGAGGACGAGTCCTTCGTGAGGTCACAGTTTGAGCGGGCGCTCGGAGCCTGCGGTCTCGAGTTCCGGTCGGATAAGCTCTGGGAAGCGTATATCAAGTGGGAGACGGAGGGCAAGAGAGTGGCCAATGTGGTGTCGATCTACGATCGTCTGTTGTGCACTCCGACGCAGGGATACAATGGCCACTTTGACAGCTTCAGTGAGATTGTGTCCAATAATGCGCCGCAAGTTCTTGTCACTGTGGACGAGTTTAAGAGGGTGCGCAGAGAAGTGCGAGACGTGGCGGGCACGAAAAGCACCAAGGCAGCTGAAGATGACGTGACCATCGTGGAGGCGGACAAGGAGAATGTTGAGAAGAATGAGGACAGCGAGAAGGACAATGAGGAGAAGATGGATGTGGAAGAAGAGGCGAAATCAGGCATTGAACCGAACATGAAGGCTGTCAATGAGGAGAAGCCAGAGGAGGTGGAAGCCGATGATCATGTAGCGAATGATGAGGAGGCGCAGGCCATCAAGGACAAGATTTTGTCCATCCGTCGAAAGCTCCACAAGCAGACAGTGGCCGCGGTGACGGCACGTTGGGTGTATGAAGAGGCCATAAAGCGTCCCTATTTCCATGTGAAGCCACTGGAGCGGTGTCAGCTGAAGAATTGGAAGGACTATCTGGATTATGAGATAGAGCAGGGGGATAGAAAGCGTGTGTTGGTGTTGTTTGAGCGATGCTTAATTGCGTGTGCGCTCTATGAGGAGTTCTGGCTGAAGCTCATTCGCTATCTAGAGAGTCAGAATGATGCAGAACTTGCCGTGACGACGAGGGATGCTTTCGAGCGTGCCTGCACAGTTCATCATCCAGACAAGCCCAGTCTTCATCTCATGTGGTCGGCATTTGAGGAGGTTCAGAACAACTATCAGAAGGCGGCAGAGGTGTTGACGAATCTGGAGAAAGTGTGCCCAAATCTGCTGCAGGTGGCTTATCGTAGGATAAATCTGGAGCGACGTCGCGGGGATTATGTGAAGTGTAGTCAGCTGTATGAGCACTATATTGGCGTGGCCAAGGGCAAGAATATGGCCAGCAGTTTGGCCATAAAGTATGCCAGATTCTGTCACAAAGTCAAGGGTGATCTGGATGGTGGCATGGAAGTGCTGAAGGTGGCCCTGGAGAAGGACAGCAGCAATACGCGCATTGCCCTGCAAATGATTGATCTTGCGCTGCAGCGTGCACAAGTGGAGGAGACGGAAGTGGTGGAGATCATGGACAGTTTCATGGCTCGCGAGGGCATGGATGCCGAACAGAAAGTGCTCTTTGCGCAGCGCAAGGTGGAGTTCTTGGAGGACTTCGGGAGCACCGCCAGAGGATTGCAGGACGCTCAGAGGGAGCTGCAATTGGCATTGGCCAAGGCTAATGAGTCCAAGAAGAAGGCGAGGTGAGTTGAGATTGATTATGGAGAGGAGAGATGGGATGAAAGACTGATTTTCTATCCTTCACAGTTCGACTGAAGTTGCGAGTGCGGCGAAGAAGAGCAGCACTAAGGACAGTCAGCCTCCGCTGCCCACCACCGGAACTGGCAATTCCTCCACGTACAGCTCATACAACTACAGTGGCTCAGGTCAGGCGGCTGCCAGTGGGTATTACGGCAGCGGAGCCACAGCTGCTCAATCCGGCTATGGTTCCTACACCGATGCGAACTACGGCTATAACCACTGGAATCAGTACGGACAGACGGGCTACAGTGGCTACAGTCAGTGGAGTGGATACGGGAACTACTATTGAGCGCGAGTGTGAGATTTTAACAAACTATTTTTCAAGTAATTCCATCTCAATTGGAAAGAGATTTTTGCTAATCCCCTAATTACTATGGAGAGAAAATCCTTATTCGCTCCTGAAAATCCTTCACTTGAAGTCAAGAAATAGTAAGAATTGTAAGAAGAGAGAGGAGAAATGAAATATGCGCGAAGAAAACATTAACTGTAAATGCTTAATTGTAAGATTGTGTTGCCAACACAAGATGATTTATTGATTTTGTCGTCCTTTACATTTATTACTCCCTATGAATCCAACAAGATGAAGACAAAAAAGAAATGTAAGATGGAGAGAAAACATTAAGATATAGTAATGTAGAAAGAGAAATAATAAAAGGGACTTTTTAATGAGAGCATTTAGCGTTCAATTGAATCCGCTGGGATGACATTGCAGCCGAGCAGGCCGCGTCCGGACCACACTCGGGGGATGAGATCCAGCGGCAGGAGACGATTCTGACGACGGATCTTCACCTTTATCACAGAATCCTGCTGATTCTTCACGATGTCCGCAATCTGAGTGAGCTCTCGGAAGTTTGAGGCATTCAAGGAGCCAAATTCGATCACTTCATCGCCAACTCTGAAGCCCTGCAAATGGGGAAAGCATTGAATTAATAACAAGGTGGTTCAGAGGGACTGAGGAATGCTCACAGCTTGTTCCGCTGGTCCTCCAGTCGCCACGAGATTCACTTTGCATATGGGCGTCTGGGCAGACGGAGTGTCTCGTCCCACAGCCACGGAAATCCCGCCGTTCTCCACGTAATTCGCCAGTTTGGTGGTCGTGGATGCGCCTGAGGACGTGCCAGCAGTGGCATTGGATCTCTGCTCGGCAAAATAATGCTCCAGACCCTGCTCAATTTGCCCCATGAGCGCCTTCAGGTCGTTTCGCGTGCAGATGATCTGATGCCGCGCCGTTCGCACCTGGTGGACATCGATGTCACTCCTCGGGAAGCCATCAGAATCCACCAGACGCTCATCCATTCCCACGTTGTTCTGGAAAGGAGGCAAGGAGACAGCGAAATAGGGCGAAATTGGGAAGAAAATGGGATTTTGCAGTGTCATTCACTCACAGCCTCGAGAATTTGATTCAGGTCTGACAATTTCTGCTCCAATTTTGTCTTCTTCTCCATCAGCTTCAGCACTTCCTCCTTCTTAATGGAATTTCCACTGGGTACAACCATTTTCCAGGATTGAGCGCACCACAAGTGATCAGAAAAGTCCTGAATCCGCGAATTGCGTCCCAATATTTACCTTTCGTCCCTCAATGTTTTTTGTACTAAAACTCAGATGTCATGCTGAGTGCTAAAAAGGCTTGTCAGCTGGCACGGCATCCCCACGCGTGTGCGGAGTACTAAAAAGTCAGCTGTCACCTCAATTTGAATGTAATCGAATTGCGGTTTCTGTCTCGGCTCATCGAAAACCGTTGATTTTACATTGCGAAACAAGCATGAAACATGTTTGTTACATACAGGAAATGCATGGAAAATCCATGAAAATTTATTTTCTTCACATAATATGGTTGCATATTCAGTTTGTTTTGATTTTTCTTTTCCTTATTGAAAACATCTTTTATTGGGAGTGACTGCAAATGACTTGTTCTTTTAAGTCAGTTTTCCCGAGAAAAATTTACTGTAAATCATCGTAATTCTTCTTTTATGTGTCGCCTTATAACCAATGATCATCAATTTTAGGTGTTCTGGTAAAGTTAAGACTCAACATCACTCGCAGTTCTTCCCAATCGATTAATTTAATGTTATTTGCCAGATTTGTATGGAAGAAATGGAAAAGATGCTCTATCAATTATCTCTAACGCTCTAGAATTAACCACGGATTTTTTTAAATTACACTTAGTCCCAAATTAAATTATTTAATATATTGTGTCACACAGATGACTTTCGTTTTCTAAAATAAATCCATTATGAATTGTGGCAAATTTAGCCTCTGTGGTTGTTGGCGTCTTCCTCAAATGGGCTAAAAAACACTGACAGAGTGTCCTCTTCGCGCCTAAGGTGAGAGTGTTTTGTGAGTTAATTTTGGCGTGAATGCACAGATAAATTGGGTGTTTTTAATGTATTTGAGAAAATTATGAAAATGCGTGAATCACACATTCCTAAATATAGAAAAACTTCTCAAACATTCTCTCCTCGAGAAGAGTCGAGAGTTTTCGATCAGGGAAAATCACACGCCTGTATAAAATGTTGCCTCTGCTCGCGAGATCCGTCAGTGTTGCGAACGAATTAGCTCAGTGAAGAGATCTTTGTGGTGACAGAGTTTTGTGGTAGAGTTTAAAGTGCTCAAGAATGTCTCGATTCTCGCCGTGGTTCTACGACTTCGATGATTTCTACGACAACTGGTCCTCCAGGTGGTCCGATCCCAACTTCGGCATCAGCTTCCATCCCAGGGAGTTGCGAAGCGCCAGGACTCTTCCACGTCTCCTGAGGACTCCGTCTGGATACACACGGAACTGGTCGCTGTCCAAGACCAGCGACAGCAAGGACGAGCCCAAGACGCCGGTGCTGAACGAGAAGGACGGCTTCCAAGTGTGCCTGGACGTGCAGCACTTCAGTCCCAATGAGATCACCGTGAAGACCGTGGACAACTACATTGTGGTGGAGGGAAAGCACGAGGAGCGCGAGGACGATCATGGACTCGTGTCCAGGCAGTTTGTCCGTCGCTATGCTCTGCCCAAGGGCTTCAACATGAGCGATGTGGTCTCGACGCTCTCCTCGGATGGCGTGCTGACCATCAAGGCGCCGCCAGTGAACAAATCCGTGGAGAACAAGGAGAAAGTCATCCAGATCCAGATCACCGGTCCGGCTCATCTCACAGTGAAGGACGACTCCAAGGCTGAGGAGACGCCAAAGGCCGAATGCTAAACTTCAACACTCACCTTTTTGCCCTTTTTTGTACAACATCAACTATTTTTTTCATAATTTCATATGCTAAAAAGCAAGAAATATTCACACCTTTTTGTACTGATGGAAAAGAATATATAGATAAATTTTCCACTTTTCACATTTCGACTTTCAGTCTCTCTCACGATGCTCTCACCATCAAAATTGCGGTGTGTTTATTCTTGAGGAATTCAAAAATAGACACTTTCACAGACATTTCACGCCGTTGACGCTGAAGAGACACGCGATGGGAAATTCTGCGTGGGCGAAGGTGAAAAGTCTTCCAGAACCATTTCATTCATTTATCAGCGAGGCTATAAAGCAAAACTGGGAGAGTGATTATATAACATCAGCTCAAATATACATTTTAAACATTTCATGCATGAATCATAAGAAAATTCCTAGTCAACCAAGTTTTTGCACAACAAAATTGTAAATCGGTGTCTTGAAAATTTATTGAAAGATCACGAAAGGAAGTATCTATTAATTATAAGAATTAATCACGTGAATATTTAAAATATTTGTATTCTTAAGAAAAATTTTGCATATTGAGCATATGCTCTATGGGGACGTTGAAATCAAATTCACAATGTTTCATGTAAGCTTTCGTGCTGCAGCGTTGAAACATTATGTGAAAATTGTCGCAAGAAATTCAGGATTATGCGCCAAAGGGAATAAAAACACAGCTTTTTGTTTTGTTTACACATTTTCTCTCAATTATTCAATTATTTTATACACTTGTTTTGTTGCATCTGCAATGTATATTTGATGATATTTACACATTTCTCTCACCTAAAACATGAAAATAGTCAAAAATTTGCTAAAAGAAAATTTGTGTGTAAAATTACAGAGGAATAAATAAGAGTGATTCTCCTTTCTATTCTGTAATTCATATTTACAAATTCTTCCTTTACAATGATCCATCTTTTTTTTTATATCGAGGTCTATTTAGTGATTCTTTTCCTCTACCTATTTTCTCTCAGTAGGATAAATTTGTGTTGTGTGGTTTTCTGTCTTTGTGTCCTTTTCTTTCTCTATGAAAAGTTGCTTTCAAAAAAAAAAACATTAAATGCTCTGGTAGATTTTATTTTACATATTTCCCATCTCCTTCCCATTATTATATCTTTTTTTATTCTTTTATTATGCAATATAAGGTAATTTAATATTTCTCTCTCCGCTCTTCACACACTATATTCGTTTCTGTTTCGAAGGCAAGACAAAAATTGAATACACTGCATTTGATAACATGTAATACAAAAATTCTCGGTGAATTTCCTTCATGTCTTTTCAAACGTGAACTCTCGAGTAATGGCTATTATACTCTCCATTTTCCACTGGGTTTTGCTTGGGATCTTGCAAAAAATGTGAAAAGTTACATAGTTTTCACTTGTAAAAGCACACAATTCTGCTTTTGAATTAAAAGTGTTCATTTTTTAAGTCTGCAAAATGAAGATTATTTTATTTTTTGAGTCATTTACTCATATGTGACAAGAAACACATAGATATATACATTACATAAATTCATTTCACCATCTATTTTAGACTATAATTTATTATTTTCACGTGAGACAAGAAAAAACATATGACTTTGAAGCTTTGTGATTGAACATTTTTACAGTCTAAGCTGTCAAAATATATCGTGAAAACTGAGAAATGAAAATTTTCAATGCAGAAAAGAACCCAATTACAAAACATCACACTGACTATTCTCGAGAATTGTTTTTCACCCATGAAATCTTTGCATTTCACCAAAGACGCGATATTACTTAAATAATCAGAATTTCCCTTTTTTAGAATTTCTATAAAGACTGCGTGATTTTCTCCTTTTGCTTTATTTCGTAAAGGTCTTCATCTTGGTTAATCTCCTCCGAATAATCCATAAATCTCGTCTTTAAAGTCAATTTCAATATTTTTTCTTCTATACACCTTAATAATCACAGATTCCTGTATGGGTTATATTTATTTTTTCCACCATCTCACTACTTAATTTTTTTTTAATATCTATATAGACAGGTTGTTCTCCCTGGTTGGCTTTCAACCACAGCGAATTCAATAGAAGACAAGAAATATAGATGCTAATTGAAGACAAAAAATGCTTCATAGACAAACAGAAAAGTATAATGATTTTGTGATATTCCGTATACAAATTCTCTGTCTTTCAAGTGTTTACTTTATTATGAATAGATAAATTGTGCAGGGAAAAAATGTTCTCTGTTTTACATTTACATTGACAAACAAGTTTTCTGTTTTTCTTCTTTTCCATTCATCCACTCACGGTTCCAAATCTCTCGATTTGCTAATTTTATTTTATTTACAAACATCACATTTCCATTAAATTGTCTCGTAAGAATTTTTCACTCTCGACCGTGCGTGGAAAAAAGAACATGCATATAAATGAAGAAAAAACAAAAAGAACTGCTCTTGAAATGCGTGAAAATAATTAAGAAGATTAATTGGAAGAGAATCAAGGAGAGACACTTCTTAGTAAATTCCACACCGTTTTCTTTTATACATTTAGTCGTCAAAATTTCTTTTACAATTTTTTTTTTGTATCTAATAAAAATCAATTTATAATTTCTTTTTTTCTTCTTCTTCTCATTAATCTCTTTTACATGATCTGTACAGTTAGCAAAAATAATCTAGTATCACCTCGATATCATATCGCTTTTTCACCATCTAATTAAATCCTTTATCATTCTCTCACTTCAAATTCAAATATAGTGGTTGATTAGTTCAATAGTTTAGTATCTCTGTCATCCTCTGTATATATAAAATATGTACATGACAATCTAGTGAGAAGACAATGTCCTCGTGTAATTCCGACAGACATTGTCTTAAGGGGAACACTTCTTTGGCCCTTCTGTGATCATGAGGAGCCTCTAAGGATAGTCTTGGTGGAGTCAACTTAGGGAGTAGATAGCTAGAATTGACGCAGACGCGACGACACAAATAAGAATCCAGTGATTCGTGGGCAAACTTGATGAATTCGTATCGGAGCATTTAGCCTCTCTGTCCAGCATTCCAGATTTATCTGCAATATTATCGAATGAGTTTAAGAAATGTCTGACATGGAAAGATGCCATTGATTTACCATGAACAGTGAGATTGGCCACAAGGAGGTGGTTAAGACTGACTCCAGTGGCTGACATGACACTGCTTCGGTAGCAAGAATCGCCCACGAAGAGCTGCGCCGAACTGCTCTCCATTGGCTTGTACGTTATACAAACCCCGTGTGCAGTTCCCACATGCCTGGCCACAACGAACACCGTTGTATTCTCCGACCAGGAGCCATGACAAGTGTACACTGAAAGCACAAAGACCGTTAGCGTAATATCCCTTGCAAATTGCGATTAAAGTGCTCACTTTCATCACCCTCATCGCTACACGTCGGTCGCACTTCGATCACGTTCGGCTCTGAGCACCCAATGAGAAGATGTCTAGGCGAGTTGTAGTTGATCACGCACGTCGGACTGTCTCTGCGTGAGCGACCGCGCTCTGGATTCACACTGCGTCGCTCTCTGACGGCAATTCCACGAGTCTGGCGATGCCAAGAGCCACCATCGTTGATTTCTTCTGAATTGCGGAAGCTCAGAGATCCATGTCTGTGTAGAAGGAGAAGAATAAAGTCAAAATCGCTGAATAATCATGGTTCTTAAGAAGAAGAAAAAAACCGACGCTTTGATTTGTGAGAACGAGAATCGATAGCGTCGAATTAAATTGAGACATTGTGTCGATTTCTTGGTAATATATGCTTAATGATACGCCAATTAAGTTGAATGAGTTTCGAATTTGTCTCCCATTCACTGGCTTTGGCTGTTGGAAATTGGTAAAAATGTAAATAGAAGTTGACTTTTTATGACTACAAAATGATGATATTATAAATTCTATCGTTCTTTTTCATTGATTAATTTTGCCAAATGCAATTCCCAGCAAAAGAGTATCAGATAGGGATTAAACATGATTGAATGATCTAATCACATATTCTCTTTAAGTGCAATGAATTGAAAGCATTTCGTGCATTTTTCAACTCAATACCTCTCCACTCGGATTGAGTTATAATCCCCCTGTGCCCGGTGTGGTGGAAAAGGCAAGCGCACTTCGCCATTGACAGAATACAGCAAGAGCAATAGCAGAAAGTTACCTTCGATGAGAATTGATCTCATGGTGATGTCCGTGGATGTGTCCTTTGCTGTTGTTGCTGTGATTCCTCTTATGACGTGACGCCGCATAGGGTGGTCCGATGGCCCCCCGCACGGGATACAGACCCTCCAAGGGACAGACCTCCGATTCGGGATTGATGGCTGCATATTAGCAAATGAAATTGAGATTGGAATACGCAATTGAGTCACAAAGATGGCAGAAAGTGAGGGAATTTATCTATTGCCACACGCTCTCAGGGGCGCTCCTTCGCCACTGCGACGGTGAGGCGATATCCTCTTACCTAAAAGTGTGATGTGGGGCAATTTGTTGATGTCAAAGTGATCCGGAGCACAAGCATCCTCGAGTCTTGATGCCGCAGAACCCATTTGTATCTCGGCAACGTGAGTGTCTCGTCGATAGAACATCATGCACATAAATCCCGATTGGCTGTTTTCACCAAGAATCGATAGTACATGATTATTTATGTATATATTTCAGAGCTCATGGGTTTGGCGACCCCGCAAGGAGTGAGAGGGAGAGAGCGAGAGAAGAGAGCATCCACAGTGTAGAGGAATTTTTATTCCTCAAAGCACGCATTCAGTAAAATATTGAGAGAATCCCGGATGCCAAAATCAGAATGAATCACGCTACAATTTTCATAAATTCCCATCAAATTTTCCGTTTGAACCTTTGCGTGCTCGATAACATTCGAGACTTCTTGCAAAATTGCTAAATTTTCAACAGTGAAAATTTATGGAAAATGCTGTTTATAGAGACAGTATAAGAATTCGAGACTCTCTCTCTCTCTGCGGGAAACTGCATCAGAATTTATTCATAAATGAGAAGAAATGTGACTAAATTAATTCTGTTGGCTTCAAGAGATGCAAATTTTAAGAATTTATGCAATTTCTAATAAATGTGAATTTAAGTATAATAGAATATTCATTAATATTTTTAAAGGTTATTCAGTAACTTTGATATAATTTCATATCTTATTCATTTTCTTTATGATTCGACACAAGCAAATCTGCAGCAAACTTGACATGAGATAAAAAAAATACTTTTAATCATTTTAAATGAGCGGGAAATTTCGCCCTCAGGCATATTGAGTCATTTTCTATGGATTTAAAGGTAAGACTCCTTGAAGTGTTTCTTCATTGAGAAGAGAATTCGAAAAGAAAAACCACGAGAGCGTTGCACATCTCTTTGACTGTCTTTTTGCATTGCAATTCCTCACTCTCAGTTCCAGGGCGATTCAATGGGGAAATCATTGGCTGTCGTTGGGTGGAAAAGTCGATGGTTTGCAAGATGTATTGAGGGAAGAAGAAGAAGCAATGAAAGTTTCCAACTTGGATATATGTAGCGTGTTTCCATTGTAAATAATAATTTGCTCCTCCCTTTCTTCGGCCATGGGACTCATGCCCACCCCTTTGGACGCTGTGCAAATAATTACTCACCAGCCTGTTGTGTAGTGCACCACAGCCATCATTTCCGTTGGGGTTTGTTTGTTAATTTGCTCACACAGAGCTCGAGTCTCCATCGCTCCGCTCTGCCGTGTAATGTGCATTGATCCATCACTGAAATTGAAATTTATTTATTTACTTAATATTTCCTCAATACCAATTCACCACATATCATACAAAGTTATCATTTGACGACACCCACATAACACCCCCAAAAACATCTCAATCAGTTGCGATTCTGAATACCTTCGCAAATAGTTTTCGCCTAATAATTTAATTAGCAATTAATAAGTTCCCAAAGTGTACATATTAGATTCACTGAGGCAAGATCAAAAGAGATTATATTAGAACTGCGAAATTAAAGTCTTCCGTAGGAATTTATTCGAGACGAAATTGTTTCCTAGTAAGAATTCACCTCAAAATGATGGATAATTTCTTGGGTAATTAACAATCTCAGAAAAGACTGCTCGGGAAGTCGGAGTGCAATTGACATTAGTGAGTCAATTGAAAGTAATTGGAATTTTCATCCATGAATGCGCGTCAACAGCCAAACAGAGTTATGAAAATTAGGAAGAGACGCAAAAAGGACTATCATAGCCATTGAATATATTTATGTAGCCACATAATAAAGTTAAGGGTGGAAGTTTTCAAGTGTACAGATAAATATTTTTTGGGATATTGCGATAAATTGTGGAGTGAAAAACTTTTCCATCCTTCTCCCATTCCCAATCAACATAGAGCCATTTCGTGTTTTCGGTCCCTCGCTTTTTACCCCGTCACAGCCCACGTATCTCCTCTCTCTTTCTCTCTCCCTCTGGAGCTCCGGCATTATGGTTAGACATGGAGGAAATCGGGAGCGAGGAGATGAAATGCCGCAGAATCAGCAGGCAAAAAAGGGGGATGTGCTTCAGGATGCCAGAAGGAAGGTGAAACGAGAGAAGATATGATAAATTTTCACTTCCTGTTAAGTCATTTTTTCTTCACCACCCACACTGGTGAACTCCGCACTGTCAAAGAGTTGGTAAATTGAGAGGATATTTTAATATTTATTCTCAAAACAACCATTCAACATTGTGTCTCGCACGAACTTCTGTGACTCCATTATTTTAAGAACTTCAGGAGAAGTGAAAGCTGAAGTGGAAGAAAATTTCAAGTATATTTGGACCAATATGTCAAGGAGACAAATATGCAAAAGTTTTTCGTTACAGATGAAAAAGAGGGACAATTTTCAGGATTGAGAGGGAAATTTTCCAGGAAAACACTTTATATTGGAATCTGAGTTGAGAAATGTACAGATGTGAGAAGAAGTTAGGTAATAACTCAGCAACACTACAAGAAACACAGAGAATATCTACATAAAATGTTCATGCAGAGAATCTTACTTCTGGATTAACATAAAAATAATAAATGGAGAATATTTTCTATTCTTTTTCCCATTTATTCTCTGTGTTGTCATCGTGAAATCGACATGAGGGAAATTTCCTGAGTGGGCAAAAGGATTCTTTCACTCTTTTTCAGTCCAATGAAAGAGAGCAAAGGCGATTGTCGGGCCGAAATAGTGAGAGGATCAGAGTTGATCTTATTTCCGGGCAGCGACATTGAGACATTTGAGTAATTTTGAGGGTTTTTTCTCCATCACACATTCACCCGGAAGGGTTCAAGTTGAGAAATAGGGAAAAGAGGAGAAATAGCATCAAGTACAGGGTTAACTTTTCATGGGGGGAAAAGGGGTGTCCAGTGAATCACCCTCAAACAAATTTTCATTTCAATCACAATTTTGCGAGAGTGTCTCTCAATGGGTGGAAAATTGAAATATATAGAAATTGATATTTGCCCAGTATTTGATGGCTAAGCCGGGGCGATGCGGGGTCTTTTTTCCTGTGAATCCTCCGCTTTTTGGTTGATGCTGAATCAGTATTAATTGGATACAGTAATTACTGTGGCTGTTGGTAGTTTGAAATTCGATTGATTCCACCGGACTAATTAAATCTGAACTCTCGGTGAAACTCACCATGAAACTATGCTTACAATTTTATAACACCCAAAGTTCGTCAATTAAATTGCACCGATTTAATAATATGCCAATATGATTTCATTTGGATTTTGCAGACCCACAAAATCACCCACATTCAACCAAAATACACATATATTCATGCAATTTTCTCTCAGCGCAATTTCGATTCCATTTCTATATGACTATAGTGCGAATTTCATGGCGCTCTTTCCCACCCCATCAACAGAAGTTGAAGCGAATCAGATGAACAAAGGTATGAGCAGAGTCGAGTTAATTAATTACAATCCCAACATTTGGGACGCTAAAATTAATTTAGTGTGCCGTTACCTTTGATGAAATGTGTAGCCAACATTTCCCTGAAGTGCGTGCCAATGCTTGGGTCCTTTGAACCACGCTGGGAAGTCACATCTCTCCGCTGGCGGGGCCTTCCTCAGGGTCATAATGCGCGAGCCGACCTGAACATAAGTCACAATTGTAACTTTCTGAACGGAAAAAGAAGTGCATTTGCTCAACAACTCACTTCAGCACTGTCTAGTCCATTGCATGTGGCATCTCCAGACTGCGCCAATTTGTAAGCTGCATCTTTTGACGAGAGTCCTTTTGTTCCACACAAGAAGTAAGCAAGAAAGGCAGACAGAAAGGAAGAAGATTAAGTTTGCTATGAATAATAAATATTTCCTCAGCGTCTGGGTAAAATATAAACACTTTCACTTTGAGAAAAAGTGGTAGATTAAAGTTAATACCGAGGGGTTAATTGCTTTTCCTACCTTTCACTATGCTATAGAATTATTTCTGCATTGTCAAACTAAAGAATTAAATGTTGATCGAGTCATTGTGGTTGAGTTGGCCATTAATTATCAGTGTTTAATCACACAAATGATTATACTAAACCCATTCTGTATACACTCAATTCGATTATATTCCCTCTTCCGCTACAGAGATTTCGTTAATAAGTGAATTTAATGGCAAACCGGCCACAATATGTAGGTCAATATCTGGTCATGTCGTCGCATCTCCACAAATGGAACTTGTCACCTGCGTCAGCTGAGCAATTAACCCCTCGCCCAGGGGGAGCAAATTGAGCGATGAGGTGTGGGCAATGCTTGACACTCACCCATTCCGGTGGAGGTTTTCTCGTACACAAAGCACCGATATTTCTCCTCGTTGGACGTTGCGTGGTGGTGTGATACTAATCCGACCAAATACCTCGAATTACCATCTTTCCACGTAGCCAAACAAGTTAATTCCTCCACAGTGCTCTCCGTGCCCGCCACGTCTGGGCAGGCCTGGAAGCTCAGCAGCAGACGACTGTCCTCTGTGCAGCTCTCGATGTTGGACACCGGACTGCGGCACTCGCCGTGACCCCGATTGTAGGTGAACGTAAAGGGTCCTGTGGACACGAAGAAAGAGGATGACAACCCGGTGGAATGGAGGCGCATTTCTACAGGGAATATTGAGCAAAACTGGGACTCACCTTTGAGGGGACACTTGACGGGCTCGGCGTTCTCCTTGAACATACTAAAGAGGAGGGCATCGCCGGGGATTTGCTCACAGAGATTCTGCAAGGTCTCGCGACCTCTGCAATAGCCTGGGGGACATGAAGGGTCGAACGCGAAAGGTGACACAGAAGATTTGGGTTGGAGTTGGGAGAAAGAAAAATTTTCAAATTAACACATCAAATATCCTCAGCTAGTTGAGATGATTTTCACACAAAAAATGAAACTCAAAGACACATTACAGATAATATAGAAATGAAATATAAAGAATAGTTGTAAGAGAACAGAAAGAGTGATGAAAGAATAAAGTAGGTGAAAAGTCATATTCTCAATGTGTAAGATTGTGAAAAAAAAACATTTTTCTGTTATTATTATATAATTTGCAGCGTGTCAGAGAGCAAAAGAAGTGGTATTACTCAGAAATTCTTTCAAACATCACTCGTGCATGTTTCCTTCTAAATTCTTAATGGGGAGTAATCAAAGGGAGAAACACTGGAACTCTGTGATAGGTTAAATTGAGGGCTATAGCACTTGAATGTTTATTGTCTCAGCAATAAATGTCGCTTGAATAATTGATATAGACACTGAAGCATATGGAAATATTACTCAACAAGACTCCGTCCACTTCACTTTGAGTGTCCGTCACGCAAATTTGTCCTCAGTGGGGCACAATTTTCATCCGATTGACAACATAATTCTGGGAATTTTCTGTTCCACTCTCTCGCAATTATGGGTAATTTTTGGCACACCACCCATAAGAGTTAGAATGCTCAGAGGTCAGTTCAATGATACGGAATTTCATGACGAACTTGTGAACTCCGAAGGCTAATAGTCATTCCTTCTCGTAGAACAATATTTTTTTATTACATAACAATTGTGCAGCGTCAAGAAAATCAATCTAATTATTCATCATCCCTCGGGAAAGGCCGCCTAATTGAAGAAATACCTTATACTGTGTTGTCTTTCCATAATTCATGACCAATTAACCTGCCCTCCGAGCTTGGAACGTCAAAAGTGCGTGAACAAAGGCAAGTATTCAAATTAATTTGCTCTCGTCCACCCACAGACCCATGGAGAGAATTGGCTTAATCAAAGGGAAAACAATTAAATATTTATCAGTGAAAATTCCCATCTCTAATTTACCCCAACACAAGACATATCTCTCCTGCACTGTGGTTTCAATCCACAACTCCAGCTCTCGAGCTTCAAGTTCTCCAAAGGCGGTTTTCCACCCCATTTTCTCTATATGGAGAGGTTTCAAAACTCCTTCGACTATTTCCGTATCATTTTCACTACATCTTCCACTCTCATGAGTCCATTTTGCTATATAGTATTTTGACCAGCACTTTCCACAACTGTACGGCAAGACTCGGCCAAACGTTCGGTTTTCATCCTCATAAACTTTTGCTCCGGTATGGAAATTTATCTATGGTCAAGCTGGTAATTTTGGGCCAGTCTCAGATGGGTGGTTGGGGGATGAGATAAAATTTGTACATTTTGTATGTTGCTTCATAATAAATTAACCAATGACGTGAGTTATTTGCTTGCAATAGTTAGACTGTATTGTTCGTGCGGTGAGCTGTTTTATTTCCTATATGGCAAACAGTCTTCACGCAACTTTCTGATATCGCACCAGAAATGTTAAATAAAACTCATTTCTCACTCGGTTGATGTTTGAGGGAAAAATTATAGATGTTTTGTGTAGTATGGTTTACAAGCTAGTAATGCAAATATTTACAAATGTATCACTAATTACGACCATGGTCTGTCTGTGCTCGTCTAAGGCACAGGAGGCTAAATTTTGGGCATTCCCACATGAAAATTCAGTATTTGCGCTCGCCCCATCGTGGGCCAATCATTTCGAAACTGCACGAAATCTACTCTCCGGTAGTCTCATGGAATTTGCTGGCATTTGTGTATTATATCGAGGGAGCATATCAAGATGGATAAATGCTGCATGTAGAATACATAATGGCATTTTCCTTCATAATATTGTAATACACCCGCGACCGGAGGAATGAGTTAAATTCGTTTGCTGGGGTGTATTTTCATCGCAAAGATGGAAATCGTGCTAAATGTGATACAAAATTTAGTGCTTAGAGAAACTCACAGGAAAACTCACTGTCGGAATACTGATTCTCACTTCTTTTCTCTGCTACAAAGTCAAATTGACTACAATTTCCTCCAGCACTTGCTCAATTTTCCCCGAGAGCTTTCGCCACATTGCAGAGAGGCGGCGGGTGAAACAATCAGGGAAAAAGCTCCCACTGAGTGCGTCAATACAGATAATCTCCAGCCCACCTCCAAATAACTCTATTCACTGTCAATTTGTCCATTTAATTCGTTCCATTGAATAAAACCAATATTTATGAATTTATTATATCACACCCACCCACGAGTTTCATTGAAATTTGCCTCATCAGCGAGAGGAAAAGGGGCGGAATTCAATTTCACTTCGTGCGCGCGTGTGTATGTGTGTGCGCCTGAAGTTTTGGGGCGAAAGAGCTTTTTCAGGCATAAACCATCGACAGTCATTTCATGTTTGAAAAGCATTTGCGTATTAAATATTGAATAAAGCGTCGCCCCTCGACATGCTCTGAGTTGGGTAAAATACTGCAGACGATGATTGGGGGTCTGGAATTTGGTGGAGCTTTTCCGTGTTTTGTCTTACAGTGCTTTTTGGCCTCTCCTCACAAATTCTCTTTCGTGAGTTTGCTGGGAGAATTAGCAAAACATCGATGAGGAAGGGGGAATGCCCTGAATTTTCCCCGGTAGTTTTTCTACATGGAAAATTTCTCTTCTGTTTACCTTCCACTTTCCCATCTCGGTGTTTTTCACTTCGGAAATTATAATTTGCTAAATTTCTATGCATTATTAAATATATATACACACACACGTATACCTCAAAGTTCTGGTTTGTTTTTCATCGAAAAAGGTTCATGGTAATAATTATAGGTATATTTTGATGTAGAAATTTCACAAAATATATTATTCAATTTTCTTTTACTCCTTTTACATGAAGAATAATAATGGAGCAATTCCTTTAAGACGAGGCATTAATTTCGTTGTGGAACACCTTCTCCATGCTGCACAATTTTATTTGTCTCAAGTTGCAATTTCTGTGAGAGCTTGTCATGTTACAAGAGAGCATCCCCAGGTTCATGAAAGTTGAACCTTGTGTCGCCTGCAGTTTCCTGCAGGATGAATTGTTGGTGGGGAATGGAAAAGTTGACGAAGAAAATTATGGGTTCAATATGTTAAAATGCGCTTCTGCTGTGGTTTCCCTGTGATTAGAATGTGCCCAGAAACAATGATACCGAGGGTGGATCGGAGCCATTGTGCTCGATACAATGGCAAACACTCCTGCGGTTGCGGTGGTTTTGATGGCGATAAAGGGAATTGTGGAGATGCGGAAAAATTGTGCCAAAGTCAAAGTGGTTTTTGCCACGAATCTCACAAGGAGCCTGACGTTGTAAGGAGTTTCGGTGGTGGCATTAGTGGGGCAGGAGACAAGAATAATTGAACTGTTAAGTGGGAGTGTACACAAATTTGAATAATTTATTGAATTGACTAAGGGCCTTCAGTGTGTGTGTGTGTGTGTGTGTGTGTGTGTGTGTGTGTGAATCAAAGCGTACTATTCAAGTGTGAGATTTAGATTGTGGTTTTAGATGATGTTTGATTAATGGAAGGAATTCAATTCGAAATCCATGACGTTTGTATGGTACAATAGACAGACACACCAACTTGCTCTCCCATTCAAATTTCTCACCCACCCTCACCACGTGATGAGTCTTGATCGCAAATTTAATGCAGCCACGGAGAAAATCTTCATTTCCTACCCATCTTCACCGAAATCGGCGCAGATTCAATGCTTCGCTAATTGTGTACAGCATTTTCAAAAGAGCAACCACCCCTACTCAATGGGTGGGCTAAGAGGATGCCTCAAGAGAGGGTTTAAAATCTTAAAGAGTGCCTTAACCCACACCATTTCAGCAACATCACTCCTCTGTCTCATTTTCCATGTCGTTCAATATTTACACGCTATCGAGAGTCGACCTTTCCGTCTGTTTTCCGTATTCACACCCTGGGGAAATTATTCTGTCTTTCGTCGGGAAATTGCAACACTTTTCCAGACACTCCTTAATTCCTCTAATTACTTTAATTCTTAATATAGAGTCAATGACAGAGCAAGCAACGGTTGCAATACTAAGATTAGTGCACGAGGGAAGATCAATTTGTAAATAACTAAATGTTCCATTTTCATTTTTAATCATTTCTTGCAGGAATTATCCTGGAAATCGATGTGATTCTGCAAAATAACATCGCTCTAATTTAAAGCTCCCATTAAAGATTTCTAGCGCATATTCATTAAAAATTCTAAATGATTTCGAAAGAACTCCTCAATTAGGATGTTTATTTTTCATTCAGTTGAATATCTGCACGTCAGATTTTAATGAGGAGTTCGAAGTGAAAAAAAATCCAGGTCAATTATACCAAAATAAACTCACTCATGTTATAAAATGCTGATATTGCAACGGGTGCAGTTTGCGAAAAATCCACTCTTAAATACTCTCTTTTATCCCACATTCCCGTTCGGTATGTTCTCTTATGGGGTGGAAAAGAGATTTACTGTCTGTGGAGGATCTTCCCTTTTGCGGGAAAATTGCCGCACAAGTTCGCTTTAGCATTTTCATCAAGTGAAATGTCATGAGTATTTCGAGGAAATGTCCTCTTTGAAAGTTTAATTACTCTTGCTTTTCCTTGTTCAATTTCAATGTAAATGATTATCCCCTTTTTCCACTTCTTCCAGCCTCTCTGGGGAGCTGTAGAACCCCTCAGGGGTCTTCTCGCCACTTCGAATGAACTTCGAGGGAAAATTGGCGAGGCAAAATTTGAGACGAAAGGACGCTGCTGTGCATCATATGGCAACTTAATAAGCTTCAGCGCTATTTGGGGAGCAGCAGAAACTCTTCTTGCCACATGAATTCTCCACTTTGACGGAATATATATTTATGTATATACTACAAAGAAGAAAGACATTGTATTTTCACCACCATGGTGCATATGCTGCACAACTGTTGCTACAGTGTCTGGGCAAAAATATTAGCCCTCCATTTGAGTGGTCCATTACATAACTCTAAATTAATCTCTTGAGCTTCTTGTCATGTCGGCGAGTGAGCACTTTACACTTTGGTTTTAGCGACATTTCTTGCTGAGACGATGAAAGAAAAGACAGAAAATGAGGTGAAAATCAGACAAAAGTAATGGTTATATAAAAAATAGTTTAGAATTTTCAGTCACTTTCGATGCTGTCGGTGTCATCTTGTGAAATTTAGCTCCGTTGGTTACTTTTTTTTCATTTGATTTATCATTGTTGGACCGTATTCATAGTCTCTCGGATATTTTAGCTAATAACTTTTCTCCGCGTCATTCAAATGTTTATTCTCTTTCGCATGAGAAACGAAAGATAAGGCGTTGAATGTATAAAAAAAAAATAGAATTTAGAAAAATCAAATTCATTAAAATAACATTTTATTGGCACATATCAATTGCTCAATTCTTTAGCATGCAAATTTCAAACCGATTCTTTCTCATTGTTTCTTTGGTTCACACAAAAGGCAATTATGTGTAGCAGTTTTTGTTTTAATTCACCAAATGTGTTCACGAAAACATGTTCAATTGAAAAGAAAAGTCAGGTTTTTTTATTTGGAAGAAAGTAAAAACAAAGCTGATTTGCAATTGAACATTGTTTGCAGGCAAAAAAAAACAGTATTTTCAACTCCACTTTTCAATGCAAAAGTCAAAAGAAATGTCAATTGAGTTAAGATGTGAAGAGATAGAGAAATATATTAAACATTTCCTGTCATTTTTTCTGAGGGATAAAAAATGTAGACTATCTATGAATTTATTTATTGAACAATTAGAGTTGAAAGAGATATAAAACAAAGGAGTGACAGATCAAACAACTTTAAGCAAAAGAAGCACAAACACAGATCTTTTCTTCATAGAGCAAAGAAATTGGGGAAAGGATATTCTCTCAATACATTTTTTTTTTCAATGAAAATCATAGGAAAATCGATAGAAATCTCTAAGGTTCCTTATATTCGGAAATATAGAAGTTTCTTGTGATGACGAATAGTAAAAATAAAGATCATGATACACATTTGAGAACATACTTTAGTCAAAAGAATGCAAATTTGGTAGAAGAGAGGGAGAGAAAGAGTGACAGAGAAAGAGACAAGGTTAACAAAAGAACGAATGGAAAGAGAGAAATGGGGAAACATTTGAAAATTAACCACCAAAAACTGGATGAATAGTGAACGGAAAGTAATAAAAAACATAAAAACGTATGTACAACACATTAATTAATAGAAATAACAGAAATATGGATAGTAAAACACAACCATGTACAATAATTCAAATAGAGTTTTAGTCACCGGGCAGCCCATCCCAACATTTTTATATATAGCATTGTATAATTCTCATATAATCATATAATAATATAGAACACGACAATTTTGCAAGCATATATATTTATAGTAATAATTAAATATATAACAATAGAGTAATATTTATGAGAGGGGGAGGGTTGGAAAAACCGGCAGATATTATTTATAGCTTTGACATACGATTACAACATCTCTCTTTGTGGCATATAATTTTGACTTTAGACTAGAGGAAGACGAAAAAAATCAAGAATTTGTATTTGTCGCAGAAGGGAGGGAGAGAGGGCAAAAAAAAAAACATGTTTCAACATATAGATAATAAATTAATGAGTAAGGAAACCCAATAAAACAGAGACTTATGAATTAAATAATTGTTTATGGCATGAGATTTGAATTGATAAGAGGGAATTAAAGCAAAAAAAACCGCGACTTTACGTCATATTCCACATAAAACTTTTATTATGTGAATTATTTCTTTTTTATGCCTCATAAGTCCTTACAGAGAAATTATGTTGACGAATTTTTACTGTCATTTTTACCTACATTAATTCTTTTGTCAATTTTATTTGTTCCTGTCTGTTTTTTAGGGACGTAAAATTTAATTTTTTATGTAATTTCAGCAGTAATACTTTACGGTTGATAAATACAGGTCATGATAATCTGATTTTTTTCTCACCTACTCAAGAAATTAAACTTTCTGTTAATATTAGAAGCATTTTTTATGCAATCTTAAGTGGTGTCAGTTATGAAATGGAGCAGACAGATGCGTATTTTGTGCGTTCATCCATCGGTTAAAATGATATTTTGCCAATAAATGAGGTTTTCAGCCTCGATAAAGGGATGGTTGATGGAATCGGGGGCTGTTCAATCTATTTTCCGAATATATTTACAAGATGATGAATATTATTGATGCATATTGTGCCCATAAATTGGCAAAACAATCTATAATTCCGCACATAAAGCACTAAAATGCCATACATAAATTAGTATTGAATTTCCACAGATAATAACACAACATGGAATCAGAATTACGATGGTCATCTCATATGTATTGGAAAATGACCGAATGCCGATGACTATTTTATGCAATTTCGAGGGGTTTTGCCCACACGTGGCCTCAGGGGTTGAAATGTAAATTTCATATTGTCCAACGAGACAGTACAGAAGGTTATGGAACACCATCAACTAGTGGAATTATTAAAATCAATATGAATTCCATGTTAATTTTTCTCTCACAATCCTCTCTTCTGTCGAGGCAAAGAGACAGAGAAATTCACTCTTAAAAGAAGGTTCCCATTAGTCCAGCACAGAGTGTCGATT